>NW_010179357.1:0-6609 GCF_000695765.1 Mesitornis unicolor
ACAAAATTGATGTCATGGGTTAAGTTCAGTGCAAGGGATTATCTCTTCTAAAGGAATGCCATAACCTCTAGAGGCTCGAGTATGTGAGTAAGAAGAAATCATCTGCTTTTGAAAGTCTTTCAAAAGAAAATTCAGTGTTTGTTTATAGCCCAGTTTTGGATTTGAGTGATTGAATTATATTGTGAAATATTGATAAATTAAATATACTCTTTATTAATGATCTTCAGTTTGCACTTCATTTCAGCCCTGTAGCCCCTACAAGAACTGTATAAATACGGATTTGCACCAGCGGGGTTAAGGGGAGGATGCCCACATGCTCTGTTGGCTCCAGTTTGTGCTGTGCTGATTCCTCCTCCCTCTGTCGCCCGCACCTTTGAAAATGACAGATGTTGCTGAGGTGACCATGTTCTGTAAGCAGCTTGTTTTGAAATGTAATTATCTTTCAGATGTCCAAGCTAATGCCTTGCTTGTCCTTTTGACAGTGAATTCTCTATGCTTCATGAAAAAGGGAGTCCCTATTTGAAGTGTCTAAAACAGGGCATCTGGACATGGTTAGGCTTTCTGAAAGTCCTGTAGGTTGCTCTCTGTCGAGTGTCTGAGTGATGGGTACTTTGACCCAGCTTCATGTGAATGGTTTGGAAGGATGTTTTGTGGTACAGTCCTTGTCTCTCCTACCACAGTCTGTGGCCACCAAAGGAACTAAGGTGGAGAACTAGTGGCTAGGCCAGCAGTGTGCTTGCAGTCTGGGGGAAAGCATGGGGTTGAACCTGGACTTTCCATGTCCTAGAACAACACTGTAACCACTCAGTCCTTGTGGAAATACCATGTTCCCAGATTTGCAGAATCATTGAGGTGGAAAGAGGCCTCTTGAGATCATATGGTCCAGGTCCGCTGCTCAAGGCAGGATGCTCCAGAGCAGGTTCTCGAGGTCCATGTCCATGGGTTTTGTAAATCTGCAGGAATGGACACTGCATGACCTCTCTGGGAAACCTGCTCCAGGAATCACCTTAACCTGTTGTGCTAGCATGCAGCTAGCATTGCTGAGGTGACTTGCAGACACTGTTATTTTCTTCAGGATAGACAGTCTTACCTCCCTTCAGAGGAAGTGGGGCTCTCTTCTAAAAACAAAACAAAACAAAAAAAAGGCAAACTAAACCAAAAATCTTTAAGAGATATTTTAACATTAATTTTAATAGATGTGACTTCCTCATTTTCCTGTTCTGTTATTTGGACTGCAAGCTCTGAAGAAGCTGGTCATTCTGAAACTTAGTCATTTTTAAAAAGACTTGAAAAAACACAGTTTGCATTCCCAACCTGTGTCCTACATAGCTGACAGGTCTATATTGAAATAAATCACCGAGTAGATTTTTTTTGGCATAGCAGTTTGGTTCTCGCAGCAGCCATATTGCTTTGTTTATTTATCTGTGAAGAATTGCGTCTGATATAGAAGTGCTCTAGATCAGGCTCTGTAATGTTTTGTGAAAGACTAGGAGCATTATTTAACAGAAATTGCATTTCTAGCAGAGTATTGTATGGTTGGAGCTGTGTCAGCCTTTTCTGAGCTTTAACCTCATGAAAAATAACTCAGTTCTCTGATGCCATGTTGAAAAGCTGTGATCCCACATCCTCGGAGTTCAGGATCTGACTTTTAAACTTATGCTTATATGGTGATAGGTAATCACTGTGACTAGGCACTAACTAACCTTTTTACATTTACAGTTTTAGTTTGAAGATTAAAAGCTTGTAAAATTCCTTACGTATCTTACAAGTAAGAATAAAAACTGAAGGAATTTAAACCAAAACTGTGGTAAACATGGTACTCACTCGGTGCTTTACTTAGTGTTTGTATCTAAACTCGGCTTCCTTTGCTGTCTCAAGTGACTTACAGGTTTCTTTGGTAGTGTTTGGACTTCAGATGTTGCAGACCCTGGAGTTCATTTCTTTAATCATTTCCACCTGGCTTTTCCCCTAAGATTTTAAAATCTTCTTGTTCATAGATTCTTAAATTGAACTTGAAACCTGAAATTTCTACTGAAACCAGTATTTGTGAGGCTCCCCTAGAAGAGAGAGCTCCTGAATGAGCCAAGCTGCAACTACTGAATTTCTGTCTCTCCTAACAGTCTTTTTTGAAGTACGGGAACTGTTCCCTTGGGATATTATAAACAGTGTAAAGCCCTTTAGCTGTGATATTTTCATCCCAGCATGTAACTGAAATTATTTATGTTACATTGCTTGCTACTTGAGATGTTGCTGCTACTGTATGTACTCCTCTCTGATTTGGGGGGATATTATGGAGCAGATCACATCACCCTTCCCTTTTCCCTGGATTTCTTTTTGTCAGATTCTGTCTGTCTTAGAAATACTCCTTGAACAGGTGTGTGTATCTTTTGTGACTAGGAGAGGCTCAGCATGATGTAATGGGTAAGGCACTTGATTTGGGGCTCTGGGTTTTCTGCTTGGTGCTTTTCTGTGTGACCTTGGGCACAGCGTGGCTCTCCTATGCATCTCTCTCTTCTCTTGACACTCATCTGCCTGTCTCTTCCCTTTAGATGCCACATTTTTCTGGGCAGGAACCTCTTTTTCCAGATACACATACACATACTGTGATATAGTGAGTCTCTGATGCCGAGCAATCTGTGTAGGGATTGTTTTAACAGAAATTGTAGATCTGCTGTTGAGTGAAAAACTGGATATTTACAATTCAATGCTGAAATCTGGTTTTATTTTTTGGAGTTATGGAGCATGTACGTTGCTGAAGTGATGCATACTCAGAACTTCCCAAAATCAGGCCACCCAGTTAAAAGTGCCTGAAAATAGCTGTATAAACATAGCTTTAGGTATTCACCTTTTGAATCTGTGGCCACTACACTCTGTGGCCTACTTCTCATAGCAGTTTTGGTCAGAAGGGAGGGAGAAGAATAGTCACACAGGTCAACTTCAGGCACCTCTGTCTTTATTTGAAGCTTCTATTAAAATGAAAAAATCTGGTTTTAATTTGAAGGCTCTAAATCAGCCACCTGAGGCTCACTTGTTTATACAGGGACGTATCAGTAAAGCATCTGCATTAGAGGTTTGATGTTTGCTACTGCAAATAACCGCACCAGTTTTTGGATGCAGAAGTCTTCCTTGTGGATCGTTTGCTCTTTCTCCGCCATGGATGCGTGCAAACAGACGTCTCTTTACCTTGCTCCAAGTGTGGTGCACGTTCACTCGCTGCATTTTAATTTCTGTCTGAAAACCAGCGTACAGGTGTCGAGGGGAGTAATTGGAATGGAATTAATGCTCTCTGTGGCTGGAAGGACTGGGTCCAGAGAGCATCAACATACAGCAGTGTTGCACGCAGCAGTGCTGGGCTGTCAGCACTTGGTAGGTCTCAGCCCAGCTCTGTCAAACTGGAAAGACTTTGGGACTTTTGACCCACGGAGGTGTCACCTGACATCTTTCTCATAAAAGCTCATTCATTCCTCTAGGAGAGGGTTGACAGAGGGACATAGATGTGTTGGTGTTATGATAAACAAGCCCTGGCTTTGAAATTCAAAGTAGGCAAATGCTTCCAAAGAACTAATCCTGTCCTGAAAGAGTTGGCAGGAAAGGAAGCAGGAAGCCCTAAAGGAAATGTGGAATCTTTTCTCTTGTACCAGTGCTTGCTCTTGTTAAGGTAGTTTACAACAGAGTTTTCTAAGGTAAGAATGCTGTGTTAGTAATTTCATAAACAGAAAATGTGAACCAACTCTCCTTTCCCTTCTTGACCCTCCTTCCCAGGTTTTCATTATTTTCAGCTGTCTGCTCTGTCAAACAGTCTTCATCGTCGATCCCAGTAGTCTTGATGGTTACTGAGCTTTCAAAATAAGCCTGTCTATAAAGTTCAGGTATTACTTTTGGGTGCTTTTAGGCTTAATCTTTAAATCTTATGTGCTTTTCTGGCCAGATATGTGGAATCTGCATCCCCGCAAAGTGTCCTTTGCTTATCTGAATCTGGCTGCTGGACCTTTTATCCATTTGTTGCATACCAGTGTTGGAAACTTTTTCTCTTTATCTACATGCATCATTTCAAAACATTTGTGTACTTGATAAAGCTGAAACCATGGAGAAGTTTATAGCAATTTAAACAAGAGCTTCTATGAATTTCGTGTATGCCCTTGGGTAGATCTGAAGAATAACCAAATCTGCTTTTATGGAGTGAAAATAAAAGCCACGACTGCACTCCATTGTGATGAGGCATTCCTAAGACATCTCCAGTTTGAGATTTAAGAATAGAACATGGATTCATTCTTGAGGATTACTCTCCCTCTAGAATTAGGAAAGCAGGAGCAGGGATTCTTCTTGTCAGGAGGAAGTCTTCATTGAATAAATTGCAGTATCAATGTAAAACTTAACTGGGAATACTTATTGAAGCAAGTGTCTTTTTCCTTGATGTTTCTGCTGATATATTGTTGTTAAGATCAAATGTCAAGAAATAAGTTTTGAAAAATAGGACCTTTAATCTGAATTAGAAGCCAAGATTCAGCTGGAAGAACATTATTCCAGTTCTGGTGTGATGTGTTCCTGTCACTTCTGCTGTTGAAGAAGCAGTTTATTGTAAGATGTGATACAGTAGCCTAGCATGGACAAGAAAAGCAGAATCTCACATTTCCTCAGACAAGGACCTAGCCAATGTGTGAGACCTCTGGTTAGGTTCTAATCTCTCCTAATGAAGAGAGTATTCCCTATGTGCCTTGATGTCAGTAGTTGGTTCTGTCTCATTAATTTTCCAAATGACTTTCTGAAGTGAGAGCAGAAGAGGCTGCAAGTGTAAAGTTCAATGGGAGGGACTTGAGATGATAGGAATTTCTTGTGTAGTTATGATTGAGAGGAACCGAGCCTCTATGGTCGGTTGCTCCATAGTCTTCCTTCACAAGGTCATTTGACTGGTCATCATCATTGGATACACCGCTAACATCTTGCTTTTCTTACTGTCTGTGGTACCCTTCTTACAGCAGTGATTGGAAAGTGCTGGGTTTTTGTTTTTCTGATGTGTAATCTCTGTGCATGGAGGTATCCAAATGCATCCATAGGCTGGTATGGCTGTATGGAGATAGTCGGCTCTTCTGGACTGTCAGTAATTGGGGTTCAGGTCATTATATGGCATTTATGTAAAGGAAACAAAGCTGAATCTGCAGGATACAGCTTAGCTCCATGAAAACAAAGATACCACATTGAGAAGAAGAGAGTGGTATTGTACAGGCACTTGTTGCATCCTCTCGTACCCAGTTTTGGAGGGTAAGATGTTTGTGGAGCATATTTCAGAACTCATAGCATTTGTGGGGAAATAGGCAACTTGTTTAGTTCTGTACACTGAGAGTGAACCACTGCTTGATAAATTGGGTTAAAATAATCTGAATAGTAGAAATTGTGTGTGTCCCAAACAGCACTGTGTGGTTACGTTGCTTTGGTTGCCCTAAGGCCTTCTTGCCTACAAGAGTTCTTCGAAGCTGTCAGCTGAAGGTTGGATAGCTGGGCACAAGTCAGCATGTTGAAATAACTTTAAAAAAATAAAGAAATCACTCCTTTGAGGGCAGATGTTAAATAAACCAAAGCATCAGAAAGTACGAGACAGAGACCAATGACAGAGATATAAATAAACTGCTTTCAATGTGGCAAGTCAAGTGTCCCATACCAGTGGTGGTCCAGGACATTATTAATAACTCTGGAAAAGGCAGATGAACACAGGATGGCAAATTTTTCAGATAAGTCTGAAGTGTTCAGTTTTTTCCAGGCAGTGGGAGACAGCCGCATCAGATGGGTCTACCAAAAGTCAGTGAAGAGTCAGCATGATGATAGATCCAGTTTATTGCAGTCTCTCGGGCCCATAAAGAAATAATATGGACAGCTCATGCATTGTTAAATTCCATGTTGACTCAGTGCTCAGGAAAGACCTCGGCGTCACCGTGGGTAACTCACTGGAAACTTCTGCCCCCTCTGCCTCAGTAGTCAAAAGAGAACATGCCAACAGAACCAAACAAAAATATCTTGGTGGCCAAAAATAGCATTGAAGACACTGAGCATGCAGTTATGGTAATAGTGTTTTCTTTCCCCAGAAGACTGTTTTCAGTTCTGCTTTCCTGAATTTAAAAAATGGATTAGAAGTTAAAGGAAACCTGGAGAAAAGGAACATGGTCAGTGCCAAGAGAGGGCCACACAACGGGAGAGTGAGGTCAACCCAGGGCCAGCAGAGATGAAACAAAACCTGAGCAAGCAAGATGTGAATAAATGGGGAAACGTTCTCCTTTTTCTCCTCTGCCATAGAGTTCTACTGGATATCTGTGCAGTTGCCATAAAATACGAACTACGGTCATGGCTGGACTGAAGAAGGTAGGAACCATTCACAGTTAGGTTTAGGAGGTATATAAACCATCGTGCTTTGGGGTATATGGTACCAACTGGTGTGTGTTAGAAAAATCCCATTTATGAGCTCCATAACTTGGAATGTTGGGGGGTCAGTTTACATTCCCTTTCCTCTCATCCACTGCAGCAGAAATGGAGATGACTGTCAGCTGGACTGTTGTCTCATTTGGTTTGGTAATGCCTGTGTTCAGTTCTCATTGCCCTGGAAGCAGGAATCACTGAAAG
>NW_010179357.1:6640-91053 GCF_000695765.1 Mesitornis unicolor
CAGCGATGATTTAAAGCGTTTTCTAGTTCTACATAAATTTTAAACCTGGTAGAAGTAGCAACATTTTAGCACTTACCATCTTGTGAATAAAGTCTTAGGATTTTATATTAACTATTATGAGCACTCTACATGTTAAATGGGAATTTCAGATACAGCCTGACATGTTAAAGCTGTAATTCTTTTAGAAATATAGCTGGATGATGTGTTTATGACTGGTTTTTCTTTGATAGCTCTCACTTCTGCTGTGTTAAAGCCCACAGAAAACCCTGTGGAGCGAGGCAAGGCAGTGTGCACGATGGGACAGAACCATGACACCACAGAATAGGCTCTTATAATACCTGGCAGGAATTTAAGAGCACTGAACACCCTTGAAGGAGGCTGTCTGTTAGCTCTTGTTCTGCTAGAGCATCATGAGGCCGTTCCCCAAATCACGCTGGTGCATTGTCTGGGTCAGGCGTTGCTTAGCACACTGGGACTTTTCAATTTTTGAAACTTTTTGTTTCATTTCCTCCCTTGCTGCCTGGCAAAATCATGAGGAAGCCTGACTGGTTGCAAAATGTATCTCCCATGTAAATATAAACATGATTGAACCAATAGTGCTTCATGGGTTTCAGCCCCTGCCTGCCCTAACAAGCCTGATCCACAGTTAGAACAGCTGCAGCGTTTTCCCTTTGCAGCTTCTTTAGCATCTGCTGGGACAAGGAGGGAAGCGAGTGCTCAGCTGTTCCTGAGCGCATTAACTGTAGCTGTGGTGTCGGGATTCCTATATGAGGGAGTGTTCATGTTCAGGTCCTCTTTAATCAGCTTGAGGATGCTTGCTCTGTCTCTGAGTGCCAGTGAGCAGCCAGCAGTGACACCCGTCCTGCAGACATGCAAAGTGTCAGTCCGGCAGACACCTACCCACCATGCGTCTTAACTGGTGAAGGGTATGTGAGTATTCTGAATGAGGTCCTTCCCAGGACCAAAGAACACTAAACATGTTATGAAGGAGATGAAAAGTGTTAACCTTCAGGAAAAGCTTTGTCTTTTCTGATTTGTATTTATTACTGTTTGAAGGTCCACTAAGATATTGGTCATGTGGAAAAGTTCACCTTAACTGAAGCAATTTCTTCACCTAAAGCTGAGAGCTTATTTTATGGGAGCTTAGTTGCTGGTGTGTTGACAAGACACCCATCCAGATGAGTAGCAGGGACACTGAATTTGAGCCCTGTCCTGTGCTAAGTCCTGGTCTGTACATAGTAAAATTAATCTACATGCAGCATTGCGGGCAAGGCATAGGTTAATATGGCACTAAAATTTTAGGATCTGTAATGCCAGTGCAGTTTCATTTCAGCCAGATTTGCAGGGGTACTTAAGTTTTTCTAATAATCCAGTTTGACTTGTGACATTTGTTGTTTCAAGAGAAATGCAGTGCATGGAGCCCTGGGCCAGAAACCAGGCATTTTTGGTCTCTGTTGTTGAGGTTCAGGGCCTTGGTGACAGCCCTGCTTTCTCTCTTGGTCTCTAAAATGCCACCCAAACTTCTGTGCTTCACCAGGGGAACTTCTGGAGGGTTTGTCGGCACTTGGGAAGCCTTTGAGTATGGTGTTTGGACGCCAGGAGCAGGTGGGCTTAAGTATGATAAGATATTTGGTCACAAGGCTACCATGGTGCTGGGCCAAACTAAGGGAGTAGTTATGAACCTCCTGTAGTGGAGGTTTTGGGACCAGGTTAGATAGACAAACATCTGCCAGTGTTGGTGTTAGGAGCATTTAATCTTGCCAGAACGTGATGGGACTGGGGTAGGTGACCTGGTAACCTTTCCAGACCAGTATTTTCTGATGTTGGTTGTCCTGCAGAATAAAAAACAGCAGCTACTGGCAGCTTGAGGCAGGGAGCTTACCAAAGTCATGCTGAAATGGTAATGGATACGAGTCCGTTGCGGGGCCAGCACAGAGAGAGACCAGTAACATCTCTGCTTACCTGTGCTGGTGTAAGAGCTGAGAGTCCAGGTAGTCTTGGGCTCCCACTGGGGCAAAGTCTCCATGGGTCAGTACAGCCAGACCTGAATGTTTGGTTTACAAATAAAAAAAACCCATTATGTTTTAGCTGAACAGGGTCACATTGCTTTGTCTGAATGACTTCTGGGCCAAAGCTGGCTTCACTCTGCTTTTTTTGGGCTGCTAAGGGGGAGCTGTGGGCTAGCTGCACCTGTTGGTGTGGATGTGGCGCAGCAGGAGCAAATACTTCTTCCTGGTGGAGAGATCCGTGGAATGAGTTTGTCGTGGCTTCTTGGGGGTGAGGCAGCTGAGCGGTGCATTCCTGGCTCAGCAGGCTCCTCCTGCCCTGCGGCGTTAGTTAGGCAACCACATGTTAAATCTCAAGCTATAAATTTTATAATTTGCATAAGATATTAGGCAGAGAGGCACAATGGGACAGATGCTAATTGCTGATTTGGGAATCCTTACAAGCATTTGCTAGGAGATAAACTGCAGTTACTTCAGTATTGTTGGTTTTCTAGAGGGAGAGAAGTGCATCACACCAGCTGATTTCTTGTACTGTGTAATTTGCTGATGCTATTGTCACTCTTGGGGACAGTTCTTTAGTTCCTATTTAACAAAAATATTTTTTTTTAAAGCCCGTTAGTTTTGGCAGGGAGGCAGATGCAGTTTGGTAGGGGTGCCTCCACCACAAAAGCTACCCAGGTCAAATGCACTTTCCTTGTGCTTTGCTGCACGGAAATGAATTCTACCGTAAGTTCATCAGCATTGAATGGATCTATTCTAGGTTGCCGTGCAGATGGGTTTTTGTTTGGTGGATTTCTGCTGCCCTTACAACCCAGAGTCTGGTTTGATTTTTAGGGAGGGTAAAATCTACTCTGACATTTTATTGCGGTTATCATGAATTTTGACACTGAGTTTTCTAATCAGTTGTTTGGCTGCCAGTTAAACTGCCAAATCTTGAAATGTGTTTACCGAGAGAGCAGAAGTGCTATGGGGAGTGCAGAGCTCTACGTTTGCTGGGTTTTGTCGTCATTCTGGTGTTGTGTCTTCCAACACCACCCCACAATGTTTGTACCTTCCCATGTAGGAGCTGTTTATGAAACACGGGCAGCTCTGTAAGCTCAATGCTGCCCCTCAAGGTCCTGTGCTGTGGGAAAGTAAATATCCCAGGCACTAGAGCTGCCTGTAATTGCTTCTGGCTTTCAGTATTTGAAAGAAAGTAAAGTTAGAAGATATAAGAAAATACTAGTTTTGTTTTCATTGAAGAAATGTTTGTTTATAATGAACCTAAAAAGGATGGTGGAGGGAGTCGACATTTTTGAGATTTCAGAATTTGGAGAAGGAGAAAAAAGAGAGTAAAATACCTCCTCTTTTTCTCCCTTTCATTTCCCACTCTTGCTCCATAGCTTGCCAGCCCAAGTTCCAGGAAGAAAGCTGACTTGTTCTTTTGGCCACCTCTATGAGGTGAGAGTAAAGGAGCTTTGCTTTATGCTTCACTGAAAGGCATCTTGCTTCACACCTGTGATGAAAGTGTGAGCCCTGTTGCAGGCAGTTTGGCTTGCCCATTTGTTTAGAATTTAAAGCTAAGGAATTACTACAGCTGGAAACAAGTTGCATGCAGAAGGAAGACACAAACTGTGCTCATGCTGGTGGGGGCTGGAGTTAGAGGAGGGTCTGAGGGCTCGTCTGCATTAAGTGTGTTGCTTTTCATTCCTGCCGGTGAATGACGGCTCTCATGTGGATGCTCTTGCACAACTTCCTGCGTGGGAGGAGGGTTGAGCTGTACCAGAAGAAAGCACCTTTATAGTCTGTGTAACTCCATCTGTGCAGGTGTTGGGACAGGGCAAGCCTTCCAGGTGGTAACTACACCCCTGGCAGGGCCTGCTCCATGGATGCGGCTCTTTGCAAGCACACACCTGTCCTGAGCCAAGATCATGCAATGTTTTGCCTCTTCCCCTCTTGCTTTCTCCTTAGAGTGTCTATTTTCAAAGACACTGTTGTGAATTAGGACAAATCCTCTGTGAAAGAGACTGAAGATGGGTAACTGGTGTCACCATTTAAGTGGCCGGATAAGCTTTCTATATTATTTATGTAATAGAGTAGCTAAAACAGTCGTGCTACCTGTGCCAAACACAGGCAGATGTTGCTCTCTGGAGGCAAGTTCTGGGTGCAGGACCTTATGTGGTTGGTTTGTGAAGGTTTTTATAGCCATCTAAGCTATTGTTGCTGTGACTTCTCCCCCACTCCTGCCTTGTTCATGTAGTGAACTGGATAAGAGAACTAATCCATCTGTTAAAACCTGCCAGTCGTCATTTTATTTTCACTCTGGGCTGGTTCCCCAGTGTGTTTTCCAGCATGGCCTCACAAAGACTTGTCCTTGTACAACTCAGGGACAGTTCGCCAGGGCTTGACAGCAGAAACAAGCAGGCAGTGTGTTCGTGGGGCATGGTGGGGAAGAACAAATAGAAACAGAATTGCTGCTAAACCCTTCATCATGTTAAACTCCAGCCTGGGAGAAATCACAGAAGGGACAGAGATGCGGAAGGAGGTAGCTGAGAAGATAGGAAGTAGAGTCATCTTCTCTGTAGACACTGAAACCCGCCTGGACGAGTTCCTGTGTGATCTTCTCTGGGTGACTCTGCTCTGGCAGGGATTGGACTGGATGATCTCAAGAGGTCCCTTCAAACCCCAACCATGCTGTGTGAAACAGCGTCAACAAGTGGTGCATATGTGCCTGTGAGATTGCCTCCCTCTCACAGAAAAACCTCAGAAGAGCAAGACAGACTGATTACGCGCACCAAATACTCTTTTATTCTTTTTTTTTATTCTTCCTACAAGGAAGTTAGACTTTCTGTGTTAGTTCAGTATCCAGGCTTATCAACATACACAGCATAGCCAGGCTTACCAAGTCCCGTCCCGCCTGTTGTAGGTGCTTCATCGTGCAGCCCATTGCAGAACCCCACGTGAAGCAGTGGGGAAGAGCAGTCAGGCTTTTCCCCTTCTCCCCTTCTTACTCCAACTGGTGGGTGGCTCAAGAGCCTAGATACTTAAATAGTTGAGAATCCCTTCCAGTTTCGAGTCCAAGTTGATTCACAGTCAGGTTTGCCCACAAAAAGAAGTACCATCTTGTTCTAGCAGCACAGATTTCTGTCTGCATTGGCCATTTCACCTTTTGCTGGAGCCTGAATGTTGGCGCAAGCAAAACCAGCTCCTGTTGAGACAGAGCTGGGATTCAAAGCATAATGGGCACTTACTGGGTATGAGAATTGCATCTTAACATGCACACACTTCTCTGAAGCTGGCAGTACTTGTCTTATCTTCCCTGTTTATATCACTGATTTACCCCAAGAGTTTTATCTTTCCAGTCGTAGTTCTCTATCTAAACCTACAGTCGCATTATTTATTTTTCCTTCTGTTTTAGGAATAGGAAAGAATCCTTAAAAAAAATTTATCTCAGAAATATACCAAATTTTAGGTACATTTTTAACGATAAAAGTTAGTGAATCACTTCAAATCATTAGTGCTTGCTTAGTTGCAGTGAAAGTAAAAGCCTGCCTGGATCTGAAGAGTAAAACAAATGGATTTCACATTGAATTTAATGTGCATAGTCATATGCAGCTGGTTTTGATCCTTTTTCCTTCTGCGCTCTCATGCAGTCTTTGTTTTTCATTTTATTTTTTCTGAGAGAATTTCTTCTAATGACTTTCCATACTTGGTTAGCCTTTATGGGAAAATTCCTTTTTCTTTTTGTAAAGGTAGATGTACGTGCACTGAATGTTTGTCCAGGCTCGTGGTGAAGTTTGTTTTCTTTGAAATCTAAGCGGTAGTAGGCTTCCTCCTCTTTTTTTACTTCAAAAAAGCAGCTGATCTTTTAAAAATGTTTTCTGATTTGTGTTCTGGTGGTGTGATTTTATTTTTTTTTTCCATGCTGTATACACTATGTACTGCAAATTGTAAAGAATAAGGTGCTGATGTGTGTTTTTAGTGGCCATAGGGCACCTGGTATTGATATAGGAACCATGCCATTGTTATTGCCATTAGAACAAGGGTATCGTGTCAGCCAGGAAGGTACAGAGAGAGATTTCAAGTTGTTAAAGACAGACCTGTAGAAGGTTGAGGCTTGAAAGTCTTGAGCCTGTGCCAAGCCTTTCTGGTGGTGCCTTGTAGGTATTAATCTCTCCACCCTCTTGTTTCTGCATTTCACATCGCTGTCCTTCATCAATCCTATCTGTTTGGTTTGAAACTTCTCCCTTATCATGGGTTTTCCACAGTGGTCAAAATAGTCACCTTCCAAGGCCCCTGTTAAATAAATGATCTTATGATGTTAGGAGAAAATAGTAAAGCTTCACATAATGTCCATGTAGCTTTTAGTTACAACTTCATACAGAGGAATTGCTTTGAAACAGCAGTCGGTGAAAGCTGAATTCTGAGCTATGACCTGGTTTCTTCAAACATTCAGGTTTCGTCATTATTTTGAAGCCTGCAGTATCCGATGCTAAAAATACACTGTGCTGAGCTTCCCACGTGTAGGTAGTTATATAAATCTTGCCATAAATAATACTTGTTCGCTCAATCTTTATAGAAATGGCATGACATGCAGTTCATAAGGGATTTGCTCAGAGCAAACCAAAATTGAGTAGAAAAACACAGATTAGAATGAGAGTTCCTAGACCTATTTAGAGTCTGCTTTTGTAGCATCATTTCAATCATTTCATGGCTTAGTTTGTCATTTCTCTAGTATCTAGGCAAATCTGAAGAGGGCTGGGGAGAATCCTCCTTAATTCTCCAGTCGGATGTGCAGTGTGGAGGGCTGGTGCTGTACCTCTACAGTTGCATGCCTTAAAAAGGTTTAAGCTAAATATCTTTAGGTTTAAGCTAAGTATCTTTAGATACCTAAATACCTTTAGGTATTAGGAAGAAATTCTTTACTGTGAGGGTGGTGAGACACTGGCCCAGGTTGCCCAGGGAAGCTGTGGATGCCCCCTCCCTGGCAGTGCCCAAGGCCAGGTTGGACGGGGCTTTGAGCAGCCTGGGCTGGTGGAGGTGTCCCTGCCCATGGCAGGGGTTGGGCTGGATGAGCTTTAAGGTCCTTTCAGACCTCCTAAGGTATCACACATAATTGCAGGTTTCACTGTAGCAAAGCACAGATGCAAAGATCAACGTGGGTGCAAGCTTGTGCTAAGCAAACTGAAGTCAGTGAGATGGGAGTGAGCAGCTCAGAGCAGCTGAGCTCTGAAAGAGTGCAAGTAGCAAGCATACGCCAGAAAGTCTTACTGGGATCTCGAAATTGATTTAAGTAGGAAGCGAATGTTTTGGCTTAATTCTCAGAAATGAGCAATCCCTACTTGCGTGAATCCCAGTTTTGCCTTAGGTTCTTCTGTCAAGCGGCGAACGTCATCAGTGCCCGGTCCTGCAGTCCCTCAGCCCAACCAGTCGCCTTCCTGTCTGTGAGTTCAGTCCTGTGCACCCTGCTTCAACTTGAAAAACAGCATTGTAAAATCATCGTACCAGCAACTGCGCTGAGTTTTGTTTCTGCAGAGACAAAACTGCAGCTCGTTAGACCTATTACTAACAGCCAGACCCGTAGAACCTAATTCAGGCCTTGAAATAAACCTTAAGAAAATAACAGTGCAAGGTGGGAATGGTCAGACAGCTCTGGAGGAGTGAGAGCTGTCTCCTACGAGTGGTGGTGGGGTTCTTGGTGCCCAGCTCTCCTCCTGTACCTGAAAAGGCCAGCCCTGGGACCCTGCTGAGCTTCCTTATGCTGCAGCACTGGAGGGGGCAGGAGCATGTGTTGGTTTTTAGGAGTGTCCATTTTAAAAGCATGCTGTTTGCTTTGCGGGTCCCAGATCTCATTTCTGTGCTGCAGGAGGTGAGAATTGGGGTGCACAGCTCTGCTTGGCGTTACCCCTGATCTGGGTGCAATGGGGTGGCTTATTCTTTTACAAAAGGGAAATGGAAGATGAATGGAATTACTCTGGGCATCCTGGTTTACCTCCAGCATCTCTCATCCAGCTGATTTGATTCCAGCTAACATTTGTGAGTCACATCTGCAAGTTCACTGCCTTTTGATATAGGATGGGGTTGTGGAGGAGTTTCAGTTTTATGACCTTTTGTTGTTCTGTTATTTCTCTGCCTCCCATTTTAATTTTGGCTACACGATCTAGGAATGTAAGATTGAGCAGGGATCCTTTCCAGGAAGATACTCATCTGTTTCCCTCAAAAAGGAGGCAGGGAGCATGGGTGAAAGAAGGCAGATTCAGAGGAATAGGAAATACAGACTATGTAATGGAGTTGCATTAATAATCAGGAGATTAAATTGCTAGTCCTAGCACTGTTTTTTGAAAGGGATATTGCAAAAGAAGTCAGTAATAAAAATTTAAGCATTTTAGGTCTTTGTGAAGCTATTTAAAACCTGATTATTCAAGAAATTATTTGATAGAACTTAATGTCAGTTACTACAAAGCAGTGAGAGGACAGATATTCAGACACGAGAATTTTCCTGTCAGGGCATGACCATAAGAATTAGACTTTTAGGAGAACAAACAAAAATTACCTGTTTTCTCTATCAAATAGCATGCTAAAAGAGAGTACTAAGAGCAAATGAAGCGGGTTTTAATTGTTTATCCTCAGCTCCAGTTGTCACCAGTGCTGGGAGCAGCTCCCCTTGTACTGCAGCTCCCTTCTCAGTGAGGAGAAATGTGATCAGAGAACTGTGCTCTAGTTAGTGGATGCAAGCATCCAGCAAGGTTATTTGTAAGAGAACCTGAGGCCACCTACTTCTAGGTTGTACACATGTACAACATGAGAGCATGAGTTCCACTGGAGAGTGCTTATTTTTAGAGAAAAAACAGCCAGAATGTTCCAATATGTGAATACACGATGGCCTAAGGCTGTGGAGCTCCAGGGCACTGCATAACTGTCAGCCACTCTTGTCAATGAATAACTGTGTTTATAGAAGGATTGGGAGGATTCTATTACAAACCTTGGTAGACTGACAGCATTTAGTAAAATTTTAGGGTTAGTTTTAATTTGCATCTTAAGTGCATGAAGTAGCTGGAGTGAAAGTGGGTCCCAGATCTAACCTATGCCTGAATTAAAGTACCTCCAAACCTAGCCACAGGTTTCTGCGTTCATGTCATCTGGTTTAAGACTATGATCTGAGTTAATACACAATATACGTGTCCTTCCAATACCAGCAGTAGATCCATACTTACTTGGTAGTGCTGTATTATGCACAGGTTCTTTTGATTTTTAGTCATTCAGTCAGTAATGTATGTCTCACCATTGCAGAGTACTGGCAAGCAAGAACAGTGAAAAGAGATACTATATGAGCTTCACATCCCAATGTCCCCAAAAGTAGCAAAAATCTAAACCAGTGGGATTTTCCCCCATCCTCATCTGTCAACATCTCCAAAATTGTAGTGTCCTGTTCTTGTCTCTATTCAATTTGCCTCAAGCCGAGTGAAAACTCAAGTGTTTTATGTGATGGGAGAAGTGCAGGAGCCCTGCTAGGACTCCTGCCTACCTCTCTTCTTTTGCTTTCTCAGTGTTAAATTAAAGCCGATGTCAGTGCTAGGCTTCACTGACTGCTGATAGGAAAGGAGTTATGGAAATTCAGTACAGATTGTGATTCAGTATAAAACACATTCAATAAAAAGAGCCCTGGAGATTGAGTGTGAAGAATTGTGCACAATGAAGCACTTTTCTTACACTGGCTGTCCACCCTAACCATGCTCCTCTTTTCTGCTTCACCAGCTAATCTCCAAAAGTACTTGTGGGCTTTCAAGTTTGATCAGATTGCAAGGAGCAGCCTCTTGGAAGAAAGGATCAGAGAAAGATTAACACTGCTGGGAACTTGGTGTTTAATGTTTCAGTGATGTGATTTAGCTTTCTCCTTTATGCTGATTGTCATTAGGGTTAAATAAATGTCATGGCTTTTAAAAACAGTCCAGAAGAAGGAGGCTGCTTTGTAGTTTGAAACAAAACATATCTCTAGGGCTGGGCAATATATCCAGAGTTGAGATAGCATGGTAATTAAAATTAATGATAATGTAACGATCCTTATCCTGTAGGAAAACTTGTTTGCACATAGTGAAGTATTACATATGCTAAAGTCAAAGTTTGATGTAGGGGAGGAAATGTCTGTGGGCCAGCAATATGTCACCAAATGTAGTTCAAATAAACCAGACTCTATATTTGTTTTTTAATTGGAATCCTAGACTCATGGAATGCCTTAGGTTGGAAGGGACCTTTAGAGGCCATCTGGTCCAACCCCCCCCCCACCTGCAGTGAGCAGGGACATCTTTAACCAGATCAGGTTGCTCAGAGCCCCATCAAGCCTGGCCTTGAATATCTCCAGGGATGGGGCCTCCACCACCTCTCTGGACAACCTGTGCCAGTGGCTCACCACTCTCATAGTTAAGATTTTTTTTCTTAATGTCTAGTCTAAATCTACCTTGCTCTAGTTTAAAACCATTCCCCTTCATTCTGTTGCTACCTGCCCCTGTAAACAGTTCCTCACCAGCTTTCCTGTAGGCCTCTTCAGGTGCTGGAAGGTCGTTACAAGGTCTTCCCAGAGCCTTCTCTTCTCCAGGCTGAACAACCCCAACTCTCTCAGCCTGTCTGTGTAGCAGAGGTGCTCCAGCCCTCTGATCATCTTTGCTTTCCTCTTTGTGCTCAGTTTTGGGCCCCTCACTACAAGAAGGACATTGAGGCACTAGAGCATGTCCAGAGAAGGGCAATGAAGCTGGTGAAGGGTCTGGAGCACAAGAATTATGAGGAGTGGCTGAAGGAGCTGAGGTTGTTTAGTCTGGAGAGGAGGAGACTGAGGGGAGACGTTATTGCACTTCACAACTACCAGAAAGGAGGTTGCATCCAGCCATGAGCATTGCATGATGCAGGAGAAACATACTTTTCTTCCAGGCTGTATCTTTTTGTCGGTAATGAGGTAGCTCCCATGGCTGGGCATGTGTTAGCTCAGAATTGTAGCAGCCTCTCAATTTACAGCTCATTTTCAAGGTAAAAGGAAGAAGATGGGCTGTGGAAGGGAGTTACAGGGATCTGGTTCTTCTCATGCTACAGTGAACAGGGGATGCCTGTATCATCAGCCAAGCACCTCTCTGGGAGGGGAGAGAGCCTCACATGGAGTTTCTCCAGGATTCAAAACCAGCATCTGAGCAGCTTTTTGAGCTCTTTGAGCTGAGTCCCAAACCAGACAAAGTAAATACAAAAAAACCCACCCCAAAACAATCCAGCTACAAAATCTGGTTCTTGATTTAAAGTTAACCTAAAGTTAAAGCTTATTTCCAGCTGTATGTTTTTGGCAGTGTTCTTAATTGGAATTGATGAGCAGAACATGTATCGTATGGCATATTTTATTTTCAATGAGGCAAGTGGATTTTTTGGGAGGTAGGGGTGTATGTGCTGTATTTGGGCAGCGGGGGTGTTAAGTGAACTGATTCCCTGCAGCCATCACATGTAAATGTTGTTCCCTGCTTACCTACATACTGGTCCTTGAAAATTCACATCTAGACAGAATTGTAGATTAAATTCAGTCTGATCTGACTGCCACTTTTTTGGAGCAGGAATCTTCTCCCTCCTGAACACAGGAGCAGGAGGATTTACAGCCTGAGTTAACTGCATAGGTATTACAGAGCATCTCTTTGATGATGGCCTCTGATTAGTTTTCTGAATCACACCAAAGGAACGTGGTATGTTTAATGCTCTGAAACTGCATAAGTGCAGCTTCTCATCTTCATTATAACTCTGCTGGAATGCATTCCCTTCTAAACTAAGAAAATTAAAATAAAAAGTTAACTTTTAAGTATTTCATTATCTTTTTAGAGCAGTTTTTAGTTGTTAATAACTAGGCTTGTTGGTTTAGTGCACTTTAATATAAGAGGTAGGGACATAGTGAAGGAGGCTGTGTTCAAAATCTGACATCTATAAGCATAGTATTCTCTTGCATTTCTCCAACTTCTTCCAACCAAATACCTTGTTTTCTTTCAGAAAGTGGCTATTCTGGCGTTACAAGGGCTACATAATAACCTAGTACATTGAAGCATAGCAGAAGTAGCCTGAAGTCCCAGAGCAAACTTAGAGAAGCGTGATTTATTTTTTTCTTCATCTTGTGCAATAAATGCAAGATCATCTGGTTGCTCATGCTGTTCGGATTCTCAGCTAAAGACTCAGCATAAGTCTTTGCAGACAAAATCAAAGATTTTCTGAGAGAAGCTTGCACTGTATAACAGAAATGCCTCACTACAGCAGCCAGACCCTTTCTTTTCCATGCATTACAGCAGCTTCATTGACAAAGGGTTTGGTTGAAATGCAGAACTGAAAACTTTTTGAAGCAGTTGAGAGGGGAGCACAACGGAGGCCTGTGTGAATTGGGAGCAATGTACTGATGATGAATGAGAACAGCAATGTGATATTACTTCTGGTAAATGTGAAAGTAGTAGGTGGGAAGCTTAAAAAAAGAACATTTTCACTATCCTGTGCTGCACAGCTTAACAGGAAAACTCTGCCACAGGATCTTATGAATGCCAATTTGTGTGGGTTCGAAAAAGCAATTAGATTAATGGCAGCAAAACCTATTGAGAATGGATAAACCCTTTACTTTCCTGAGGAAGTCTGTAAATGGCCACTGCAATGGGGTATGATGTGGACAATGTTATTGTAAGTTTTCTGTGGCTTTATGCTCTTCCCTAGACATCTGCCAGTAGCCTTTGCTGATCTGTCCTGTTAGGATCAGGTGTTCTGGTGCTGGAAAAAAAAAATAAAAGCAAAATAATGAGCAAAGGATGCTGAAGATTTCACTGGTAAAGAGCAAGGAGAAAGAGAAGTGGAGACCCTAAAAGAAAAATAAAATACAGAGAAATAAACTGAATACCAGGGAACAGTTTCCATGGGAAAGTGTGCACACATACCGCATCACTACGAATGTGCATCTGAGTTTGCATCCTTTGGAAACATCACCAAAACTTCACAAACCTGCAGTGCAAAGGATGAGCTTCATCATGGGGAACAAAAACACCTTCCTGATCCTGGTCAGATGAATCTTTCTGGTCTCTTGGAGAGACCACTTTTCGCTTCTGAACTTAAAGGCACAAGGAAAACTGGGAACCCACAAGCTGGTTCATGTGGTGTCTCAGTCCCGTCCCCTCTCGTTCCTCTATTGGCTGTGGTCGGGCTGAGGTGAAATGCTGCCCCTGAGGACCCCACCTTGTGCTGAGCAGCAGCTTTGGTCTGAAATCTGGCTGACTGCACTGTAACGGTGGGTTTTGGCAGCTTTCTGTGAGGCAGAACATAATGACTCTTCTTATGCTGCAGAATGTCAGTGCTTTTGAAATGAGATGCAAAGGTTACAAATTAAATTAAATTAAAATCCATGGGTATTTTTTGAGGGAAGCTGAAGTAAGATGAGTACAGGGCCAAGTGGAAGTGATCATGACCTGTAATAAATGAAAACCCTCTAAAAATATTAAGTTGTTTCTTAGAAAGATAAATTATTATGTGTGGGCTCTGAGACATCTCTGGGATTTACTGCTTAGTAGGATAAACTGGAAGGGGACGGGAAGGGGTGGTGACTTCATTCATTCTGAACTCAAACTTTTGCAAGTGAAGAAACAATAATTGCTCCATTGGCAACAATGTGTTTGCAGTGCTTCATTTTTCACTGTGCTACATGAACATCAATCCTATTATTTGTCTTTCATGCAGAAAATAAATGTCGTCTTCTCTGAGATAGACTTACCAAGTATTTATAGAGAAAGAGCTATAAAAGTACACCAATATTACTGAAAATCACACAAGTGTATTGGCTAACCGACAGGGGTATATTTATAGAATATCAATCCTATTATTTGTCTTTCATGCAGAAAATAAATGTTGCCTTCTCTGAGATAGACTTACTTTCTTTATAGAGAAAGAGCTATAAAAGTACACCAATATTACTGAAAATCACACAAGTGTATTGGCTAGCTGACAGGGATATATTTATAGAATATTCTCTTACTCTGGCATGATTAAGGAACAGGCATTGAGGACAGGGTATTCATTTTGATAACGGACCAATACCCATTGTCAAAATGAACATAATTTCTGTTTTATGGTACACAGAGCAGGGGTCATCCAGCAGATTTAAAAGCAAACTCAAATAACCACCTAATTCAGTCTCATGGGGGAAAAGTATGAACTGAATAAAGCACATGGTATGGAAAAGTTACGGTTTTGAAAGATGCTGGGATATCATCTGTGTACCCTGGGTTAGATGTGCCTTCTGCTTTGTTTTAGCAGTGACGGTGCCATCCTCCTCAGCGTCTCGCTTTGTTTGCCCTTGGTGCCCATGAGGTTGCAACCATCTAGGACACAGCCTACCTCTGCTTCCATGAGGTTGCAACCATCTAGGACACAGCCTACCTCTGCTTTCCTTTGCAGTCAATTCAGTCCTGATACCACCGGAGGATCAAGCCTCCAGTGAGGTGACTGCATTGGTTTCCCAAAGAAATTGGGAAAAACCGGTTTTCACTGGTTGTCCCAGTGACACATCTGCACGTTCCCTGCTGTCAGATAGCTCGTGGTTGAAGTAAGCGTGAATGTCACAAGTGTCCTGTCCTCTCCTGAACTGCACATGGGTGTTTGCCTTCTTCCCCAGCCACACTGGAGAAATGGAGGTGAATGACAAGGGACCTTTTGTGGTTTCCTCGTCGGTGAGTCTTGGAGCTAATGCTTCCCTTCCATAGGTCTGCTGGAGTTTAAAGCCTGTGTACTTGTGCCCCAAACAGGGCTAACAGAAGGAAATGAAGGAGTTTAGCTCTACAGGGTGCGTTTAGTTGGCTGAAGTTAGCCCCAGATGTCCAGTAGTGGCTGCGTGCAGTGCTCTGAACCAAGCATCACAGCCGGGTCCTTTGCAGCATTACCCAACGGGCAGTCATTTTTTGTTGTTGGTTTTTTGGGTTTTTTTGGCATGTTCTCTGCTTCCCCTTTTAGTAAAGCACCAAATCTCCCAACGGTTTCCTGCCTTTGTACTCTCCTATACACCGTGCAGATGATTGCTAAGTAACCTAAAGAGGCTATTATTAAACACTCAGCAGAGAAACCTGAAGTGTTGATGTTATATGCCTGCAGACTGGAAAATGCTGGCACCTGCTACAAGTCTCGAGTTCTGAACACAGATTTTTTTTTTGACTGTTTTTTTCCACTTTCTTAGTTCAACAGTGCAATCGATTCCTCTTCCTGTGGAGACATTGCGAGGAGTGCTCAGAGCATTTCCTTCTCTTGTTCTGCTAAAACTGAGGGTTTCCCAAGGACAAGCACATTGTCATACTGAGACGCGGTACATTTCTGCCTGTTTTCGGGTCCTGTGCTGCCTCTGGTACATTTTTGGAAACAAAATTTCACCCCTACACTTGGAGTGAGAATCCCCCTCTGTAACTGGCAGCACGTTGCGTTTTGGCACGGGTTGAATGAGTTTCTGGAGTTGCCTGTACAAGTCTCATATGTCTAACGACGGCATTTGGCTGCTGCAGTGGGTGCATAAATGTGACTAATAAATAGACTTACAGGAACAAAACAAGCGCTGGTTGTGCTGGGTTGGTGTCCCAGTAGGGTGCTAGCGCATCCATGTTTGGCACACACAGCATCCCTTCACGACTGCTTTCCTGTCCTTGCTGAGCCGAATTCAGCATCCTCCTCCACATTAAATCTCGGAGAGAAGCTGCTGAGGTCAGGTTTTGAAGGCTGCTCCCCATAATGGAGGCATTACATTGCACCTGCTTTTTAGCAGAGCATTGAATTTTACAGCACCGTGTCTGCTGTTGCCCTTTTCTCTGGTAATGTGAAGAAATTACTGAGGAAAGCTGTGTGTACTCTGCTTTGCTGCTTCACACGTGGCACTAGCGTTGCTGCTAACAAATGGCGCCAGTGCTGGCCTCAGGGAAGAGGAAGGAAAGCCAAAATGTTCTTGTCAGGGCAAATCCATGGTCTCAGAAGTCCTGTGTCTGCATAATCTCATCTTCTCCAAATACGAGTTCAAGTCGGGAAGGACAGCCTCCCCGCTCCAGCGAACTGATGTGTTTGTACACCACGTGTCCTCGTTTCTGAAGTGCTTTGAGTGCTGATGTGCAGATCCTTGTGTTTGAGAGGGACTACAGAACAGAGCACGTTTGGATAGCTGTGTGGTGCTGGTGGCACAGTCACAATTACATGAAACCATCTGTGGGCACAAAGGCCAAAAAAGCAATTTCTGGTAATCACAGCAATGCAAGAACAGAAAGTTAATTCCAAACAAATGAAGAAGGATTTGAGCTTCCATACACATGAGGAAATCTCATGTGAAGCTTGAGCCATGTGTCTGTGTCACGTATCTCTGCAAATCCTAACGTTATTTAGGATCACGGTCTGCGTTCTTAGAATAAATTAAAATGATCATTATCTATTATAAACTTTTCCACTGCACTTTTTTGCTTCAGTATTTGTTCCCTTTGTCTGTATTTAAATGCCTCAACAAGCTTCGTTTGGTTGTTGCACTGTGAGTGCCAGAACAGACCCGGGAACTGGGTTTTTGGTTTGGAATCAGGCGCAGAAGATGAAGTTTTCCACCCCTGTCCATGGGCTGGCTCCTGGGGAGCACACACGTTGCCTTTGTGTGAAGATAAGGATCTCCAAATGAGGAGTGCTATGGGAGAGTTTGGGAGGATTGCCAGTACATCCTGAGCCAGAGCCTGCTGCTGAAACCCATCCTTGCTTTGATCATTCACTGTGGGTCTGCTTCAGCATCCCTGGCAGTAAAATGAAGCCCCATCGGATGGCCCGGGGATGCTGGAGGAATCTTTGATGCATGTGAAACTTCATGTAGTTGAAAAAGTTTATATAAGTGAACTGTACTTCAGTGAGAGAAGCCTGGATTTTCTATGAGCATTTTTCTGTCTGCGTTTCGGCTAGTTTAAAAGTATAATCTCAGTATTTACTCTGTGGTGTTTTTTTTAATTGTTGCAAATACAAGCTAATTCTTTTCATCTGCTAGGAAGCAGATTAGTAAAGTTTTGACTGAGAGACGTGACCGCATGTCTCAGAAATCTGCTAATTGCCCTTGAATTATTCAGCTTTCCCAGACCTACGGATACATTCCTCCTTTTGGAAATGCTGTGTCTCTGAATGTCTTGTGTCGCCCTGACTTTGTTACAGCATTTTCAGTCTGTCAGAAAGAAAATGAGTACCCAGATTCCCAAAGCCTGGAAAAAGGTCATTAAACAGATCAGACAAAAAGGAAATAGCATGTCTACTAAATCAAAGTTGTTTTATACAAACCATGATGGGTCATGCTGAGAGCTGTGTAGCTTGTTGAGCTTAGCAATGTTTCTCTCCTTGAAAATTAGCCAAGAATTTAGCTCTTTCCATAACTTTCTAATCCACCTCCACAGCAGAGTTCAGATCCTGCAACTGGTATGGTGTGAACCCAGCATTCCTCTGACTGCGCAGTCTCTAATGCTTCTTTGATTACAACGTAATGCAGAATAAAGTTTAGCCTTTGATTTTACTTACCCTGTTAGTAACTCTTAAATTCTTTTGTGCAGGACATACTGTATGTAAAGCATAGGATTTTGGTGTACCTCTGCAGCATTGTTGCCCACCAAAAAGCGGTTGGAAGGTAGTCAGCAGGTGCAAATGAAGTACTGTGATTCTTTGCAGCTGTTTACTTCTCAAAGTGCATTTTGTGAAGACATGGGATGCTCCCTTTCCTTTGGGAAGGGATCTGGTGAAAATTGGGAGTTGACACTGAACAGAAGAGGAACTTTCCTCTTCACTGATCAGATACTCTGAGCTGCAAATTGTGGTGGTGTTTTCTACATGGATGTGTCTGTGTGGCTCAAGGCATCTTCCAGTGGGTTTCTCCCTTAGTCACTGTCATGGGTCCTGTCACTGGCTGTTGTGAAAGGGGAAACCCTCGTTTTTTCATTTCAAACTCCCAGCCCCCTTTGTGTTGTGTAGCTCAGGGGTGGATGTGTTCTGGCCTTGTAGGAGTCTGCATGCCCTGTATTTGTTGGTGTAGGTGCAGTAGGTCTGGGGAATTGTGAGCAGTTGACCAGGAGCTTCAAGGGCTTTCTATGCACCTTGCACCCACTCAGTGCCTGTCATCTTCACAAACCAGTCTGCAGCAATGCTGTAGCTCAGTTTTCTTCAATTCCTTCATGATGCTTGAGGCTTCTTTCTCTTGAGATATTACTTGGCATTTGTAATATATGTATAATTCATTGAGAAGACCAGTAAGTGTTAGGCATTTCTTTACAACTTCCAATTCGTTAGACAGATTAACGAGGAGAGATGTCAAAAGGATCCAGCCACCCAGGGAAACAAAGAAGTGCTTCTATAAGGTTGAGTTTTGGCAAAGGGGACTTGAGGAAGGGCCTGGGTTTAGAAATGTCACAGGAGTTGTTCATCCTTGAGAAAGCTTTTGACAAGGTGGCAATTTGGGTGGGAAGGGGAAGGTCAGGGATGGCGACGGGGCTGAGTCATCGGTCAGAAGAGCAGATGGGGCTCTGGGGTGGACAAAAATGATAAGCAGCAATGTATGAGAAGACCCGGGGACAGTCCTTTAACTACAGGACCCCCAGGATGAGAGGGCCTAGACAGTGAATGTTTTATTGCCTTCATAAAAGGGAGGGGATAAAGAACAGATAAGAAGTGGCCATTATGTGTAGAAAACATAGCCATTTTCAGAATGTTGTAATTTTTAGGGAAAGCACCTGCCATGCACCTTAAATCCTGACTAATTGGGTTTTTGGCATCACAGCAATAGCTGTTATATCAAGCCTAAATGGATAAACCAATTAAAAAAGAAGTATACCTCAGTACATTCGGTCCTTATGTCAGCAGATGGGAACTGCTTGCAGAGGCTGCTACTTCAACTCCAAGCCCAATGTGCTACAAAGAGATACAGAGGAAACAGATTCCCCTTGAGTCCATACCAATCACTTAGGCAAGAGCAGGAGATGTAATCTGGGGGTAATGTGTTCTTACAAGCAAATGAGATTGTGGAGTCTCCTTCTCTGGAGACATTCAAAACCCGCCTGGACGCGTTCCTGTGTGACCTGCTCTATGAGATCCTGCTCTGGCAGGGGGGTTGGACTGGATGAGCTTTCAAGGTCTCTTCCAACTCCTAATATTCTGTGATTCTATAGTTCAATACACAGCAGCAAGTCTGTGCTGAGGAGCCCAGGACAAAACCAGAGACACACCTCCAGTCAGGTGAACCAGGATAGTGTTGGCATTCCCTTTTAAACAAGTAAAATTGTACTAGTAAGTTTATTTGGGAGCTAATCTTTGCCCAGGTAGAGAATATGATTGAGCACTTCCAGGGAGGGGGCATCCACAACTTCCCTGGGCAACCTGAGCCAGTGTCTCACCACCCTCACAGTAAATATTTTCTTCCTAATATTCAGTCTAAATCTCCACTCTTCCAGTTTAAAACCATCCCCCCTCGTTCTATTGCTACCTGCCTTTGTAAGAAGTCCCTCTCCAGCTTTCCTATAGGACGCCATCAGGAACTGGAATATTGAAATTACCAAAATATTGAATTACCATGTTCTTATTCGTCCATGATACAGTAAGAACTGCTTTGCTATTGTATAGTTTTGTGCTGGGAAGCTGCTTTACATAATGAGACTCAAATGAAACCAGCAGTCACTAAATTTCTGGAAAATCCTTTGGACCTCCCAGCACAGAGACAGACGCACAGCACAGTGACTGGAGATGCTCAGCCACAGGGCTCACTGTCAGCCCTGCGCAGCGGTGCAGCAGCAGCGATGCCTCTCTTGTTATCCAGTGTTATCCCAAGATCTTGCTGTGTTTTATAGATCTGTATGTAACCTCTTGCACTTCACTTTGTGTACAAATGAATCTGAGTTGGAAAGCAATGAAAGGCTGATAGTTATTCACATTTCCCCTGTCATCGAAAGCAGGATCTGTACAATGGAGACTTTATCTGGGCATCAGCTGATACAGTCAGAGCCCCCTCCAACATCTCCCTGAGATGCCCTCTACCTCAAAGGGAGTTGTGTCACTCTTCTGCACTCCTTGTGGGCTGCTGCTTTGCCTCGGACCCAGCACGTATGGATTGGAAGTGGTATTTACTGAAAGCGTGGGACGTGCATGGTGTCATTTCTCCCAGGATTTAGCTTTCAGAAGCTCATTAATCTGATCTGGTTAAGGGCCATCAACCCTCTTAGAGCTATAAAGAGCTTCAGTGGACTCTACTCTTCTGGGTACTGTAATGTCTGCAAATGAACTCTGTCATGGACAAGAAAAAGCTGCCTGTGTTATGTCTGTCATCATGCCCCTGCCATAAATAGGTTCACTGATGTTTTTCTTTAATATTAGACAGCATGCTCTGTGTAAGACAGCAGAGAGACTGATTCTTCAACCCAGAGGAAGTAACTCACTTTAAGTCAGTAGAGTTACATGCAAATAAAATCAGTAAGGAATTCAGCATTTGGCCTTCAAGGCTCACCTTAGGTTCCTGGGTAAGACTAGCATCCTGTTACACGGACCAAACTGGTGCTCTGCTGTGAATTTCTCATGTGCACCAGTTGGCTATGAGGAACCTTGGTGCTACATTATCTGTTCAAGCACAAGGGCCCTGGTGCCAACACCTTTCCTTCAAGCTCCAACACATAGTCTATAACAATGTATTTGCACCAAATCTGGTGCCATTTTCAAGCTGTGTGTGTTTCTACAGGAAAGTGCAGACCACTATTTGCTGCTCTCCCCACTATCTAGGACAGGGGGATGCAAACCAGCATTCCACTGGCTCCTGTCCTGGAGATGTGTAGTTTGCAGATGGGAATTTAGCTTGGAAATTGTTTTGTACTAATCCAAGTAGTTTCTTAGCTCAGTATTTGGGAGAGGAAACATGAAATAAACTGCATTTGGACCATTAGATACCTTTTGTATTTCACAGGCAGGAGTCATATTTGGAAAATGGCTCTTGGTTCTGAGACTCATTTATCCTCTTGCATACTAAAGTAGTCCGTGTTGGTAAGAGTACCAAAATCAGACACTTCTGTTGCTTCAGAATGGCAATGCTAACTGTCGATCCTGTATCCAACACATAAGGGTAAGCATATGAAACAGCAGATAGAAATTACTGTTTAGAGACAGTTGGGTTGGCTTTAATTTGGGTTCAGGTATTTACACTGAACCTGAGGTTTGCAATTTAATACAGAGCAGACATGCAGAGCAGATTTGCATTGTCTCTCTTCTGGAAGTGCCTTTGGGGTTTCACAGATATCAATACTTTCAATGCCTGGGTTCTAAGTGGAACATTATTTGGGTAAAAGTGCAGATAGTCTTCTTTGAGCTTGCCAAACAACCAATACTTTCAATGCCAGGGTTCTAAGTGGAACATTATTTGGGTAAAAATGCAGATAGTCTTCTTTGAGCTTGCCAAACAATCTCTTTCATTTTTTTCCGTGGTGAGGAAAATGGCTTTCATTCTTCCTGTAACGATGGAAACACTCCAGCCTGTAAAATGATTGCCCAAGTTCTGGTATGGCTTCAGTGCTCTAAGGAAGAAATGTTACCATTTCAACAAAAGCTGTTCTAGCAGGTTTCCTGCACCCTTCGTCATTACTTAGCAGAGTTTTGCCTAAGATTCTTCTTTACACAGAATGTAGGAAGCATCAGAAGGTTTATTTTCTTCTCCTGGAAAGTTGGTCCATTTGTCTCCTTTTTCTGTGGTCAGATGTGCCAGGGTGCCTCCTTAAGAGCTTTTGCATGTGATGCTACTGAGAAAGCAGCAAAGCAGTGGAGGAGGATGGATTGAAGTTGGTGGATAGCCCCGTCTCTTGGGTAATCCTGTGGAGCTGCAGGAAACGGACTTCAGGTTTTGGGTACAGTAGGTGTACGAACATAGCCAAAACGGTGCCTTTTTCAAACACCTGAAGTCATATGTTTTAATAATTGGAGTTGTGCTTGTTATTTTAAATACAACTGCAAAGCTTGCTGTCCCTTGCATTTGTGAGGTGGTGGGTAAGTGCTCTTACCTGTCTAAAAATGAGGCTATTTGATGATGAACACCCATCTCTCAGCCTTTACCCTATCTGTAATGCCATAATCTTTCACCTCTACCTCGCTTTATTGGGCTGTGGTGTTGGACGTGTTTCACCACAGGTCTATTTTAACTGCAGTCGTGTCTGTAGCAGTATCCTCCATCACCACGAGTGAGCCGAATGCTTGTTTGCAAAACCTGCCTCTTTCAACCACAGCACCCGAGAGATGAGGTGGCTTCCTTTTTTGGGAGTCAGAGAGGAGCACCCTGCTCACCAAGGAAAGTCTAGATCTAAAAGATAAGGAAGGACCGCAGCTTTGTGAAATGGTTGTCTCTGAAGAAGAGTTCAGCTGGGGGAAAAACTGTCAGGTTGGCTTTACTTTGACTTTCGCCTTTATTTCCTCTTTATCTTTTGTCATCCTCTCCAGCCTAAGCTGAATTCATCTTATTCAGAAACTGTAATTAGCACTCCTAAATTGCATGGAAATATCAAATTCTTGAGAATTTTTGGAATAGTTTTTTTATTTATATTTAATTGTGAGGTTTCCTCACTCGCTACCCAGATGCTTCAAAATCACAGCTTTGTTAGAATTGAAGGCTGTTGCTCTGCAGATGTTCCATTTAACACAGCTGTTCAGTGCACAATTCCTTAAATGTGGGTAAAAAATAATTTGATAATTAATAACCTTAAATTGTATAAGGTTAAAATCGTGCCCTCAAAGCTGAGTCTGCTCTGCCCTCTTGTGTCTCTGGAACGTGCTGCCAAATGCTCCCCAAATACAGCTGCTTTATCATGAGAACTGGAATTTTCCCCCCATAAGCTTAAAAGTAAGACACAAACACGTGGGTATTCAGTTAGGGGTTGTTTTTCAGTGGTGAATACAGCTCAACATACATTTGAACTAAATCTGTTCTGCCAATATTCCTCGTGCATACACATGCCTGAGAGGAAGGGAAAACAACTTGAGAGTATTTTTAATACAGCTCGAAAGTGTGAGAATAAACCTGGTTGAACACTCTATGTAAAGTCATGATTTTTTGTGAATAAAGTTGTGGGGTTTATGAAGCTTCAACTGAAAAATTACCTCCCAGAGGTAGGAGTGAGGAAGGGGCAATTCCAGATGATAGAGACTGGGCTGCTGTGGACTTGCGGGTTGGCTTAGCTCGGCTGGCTCCTTGACATACCGGCTTTTGACCTTAGCAAAGTGACAGTCCAAAGCTATGATATGTTTACAGTGGTTAAAGGGATTTAAAAGGGCAAAAAAAACCCAGTCATGTAGTGATTTAAATTAAGATACCTTCTAGATAAGGTTTTGCTGTGCGCTAAAACAAGAACCTGCCAGCTTGTCTTGTGGTTGATTGTTTTTTTGGCTGAAAATGAACTTAGGAGGCAGGGGTGAGCTGGAAGTTCAGATTTCCTCCCCTTATTGTGTTAGGAGAAAAAGAGGTTGCCCAGGCTGTGCATCCTCTCTATCCCCCCAGGAGCAGAATGCAGCAGTGCAAGCTGGTGGAGACAGTTTACTGAAAATGTATTTATTTTTAAAAGGGGCTTAAGCGTTTTCAAATCACAGAGCCAACTATTCTATTAACAAGTGGCTTTTCTCAACAAAGTAGGAAGTTTAGAGTTTGCTACAGCCAGCTGTAAATCTTTCAGATAGCTTAAGGCTTAACATTTGCTCCACGAGCATTAGGTGATTACTGTCCTGAGCCAGTCCTGATTTTGACACGGATGTTTTTCTCCTTATCTTAATGTGTGTTTACAGCAGAGACCAGCACTTTTCAGGAGCAGCTTTGTCATTTCTGTGCATAGAGCGTTGTGTGATACGGAGGTTGTGCACCCTGTTTCTTCCAAAATAATCCTGGCAGCCTTTTCAGCCACTGAGAGCAACTCAGGCACAAGCCATGCTCCATTTGTAATTGCTCAGTAGAATTAGGGGCTCACACACTTGTGTGCTTTGAGCCAGGTCTGTTGCACACTCAGGAGACTCTAGGCCTCCTCTTTTTCTCCTTTGACAAACCGGGTCCTTGCTCCGCCGGGTCCAAAAATTCCCTGTAACAACTTCTTTTACCTTTCCATCCTCCTCGGCATGTCCCTCATTCAGTGCTCCTGTTATCTTCTGTGTGTAAACAGGGAAGAAGGTGCTACTAACGAGACAGTATTGGGCCTGGTCAGAAGACAGGATATTCTGCAGTAAACACACTTTTAATTTTATGTTTTTCCAGTAACACTCAGGATTTTGGTTACTGATGCTCAGACTGAAGCTTCAGACAGGAAGATTGTTCAGCTCTTGTAATGAACCCAGTAGCATCAGAAGGTCTTTTTCCTGAAACCCTCCTTAAACCAACTTCTTAAAGCCTCCCCTTGCCACTTTGCAAATGGGAATGTAGAGATAGGTCATGTTTGGTGGTTTGGTCATGGTCTGTGGCAAGAGGTTGGTGGGGCTGGGAATAAATACTTGTTCTTTATCCTGCCTGCTCTGCTTCCTAATCTCTGGATTAGGTAGTGAAGGATGAGGAATTCCTAGGTGGGGAGACATGTTAAGACTGTAATTCTGAAGTTTAATAGGCAGTAGCCTCCTCAGGGTTTTTTTCTCACAGAAGATCTCTGGTCATGAACTCTGTAATCAGTTTGTTGATCTATGAATGCAGAGCATTGGTTCTGTGATTTATTATTTATCTTTCCAAAATTGTAAGGACCAAAGAAATTTGAATAGGGTACTATTTTATGGTTCATTTGTTCTTACGTTTTGGGTTTTTTCCTGCAGTGACCCACAGCTTCCCTCTGTGTCAGCGCCTCTTATGGTACAAGGACTGCTTGCCCTCACTGAAAACCATCCAGAGCCTGTCTTGTACAGTGGTTTCCATTTACTGTCAGATTTGGTTCAACTGGGAACAGCCATGGATTACTTTTACTTTTCCTGTACTTGTTTTGCCTACCTGCTGTATGCGAGTGTGTGTTTGGCGTTGCATTTCTCGTGCCTCTTGCCCTTGGGGTTTGTGCATCCTGTAACTGGCAGTCTGTCTGCAGGCCACCAGCGGTGCACAGGTCCTGGGTGGAGGAGCACTGCTCAACACCTCTTACTAAAGCAAGTCCCAAGCATCAAGATTTCCGCCAACTCTCACTGCTAGAAAACTACATTTCCCAAGCCATATTGAGTCTGCGACTTACCCATCGTCACATCCCATTGCTCCTCTCACTGTTGCTGAACTTCACCCGAAATAATCCCCTCCTTGGCACCATCACCCTGGTTTGAGTACTCTTCCACCTCTCTCTTGCAGGTTAGCTGTGTTACTCATCCTGTAACCATAATAAAGGTAGTTTTTTTGTTGTTGCTCCAGCAGTGCTCTGACAAAGCCCACCTCAGACATCCCAGAGCTGCCCCAACACCATGCAGAGGGAGGCGATGGCTGCCTGTCACCCGAAACCTGTTAGTGCCAGCTTCTCTGCTGTCCTCAGAGGTCCTCACTTCCCCTGTGCTTGGGGTAATCTCAGCCGTCTCCTCCATTCACAGGTGGTGGAGGGACAACGTGAAGGTAGCAACGGAAGAACAGAAATGGCAGCTGAGAAGACCGATGTAGAGAAGAAATGGGGATGGGCTGAGAAAAAATGCAGAAAGTAAAAAAGAGGAGAGAGAGCTCTCTACGAGATCAGATAATCTCAAAGAAAAGGGAAAATAATTTTAGGAAAACACAGAAAGCAGACATCACAAAGTTTGTGCCAAGGCATACAATAAAAATGAGGACAGAGACAGGGAGGAACGCAGTGGCAGCATTTTTACTTTCAAATTTAATTATGATTTGTTGTTTCTAACAACAAAAATGCAACAGATGCTTTTGGTACTTGTCTGAAGTGAGAGCTGAACCCTCCCCTGATCTGAAGAGTCTGTCCTTGTTGCTGTTAAGTTGGCAGTTCTGGACCTGACACGGTCCACCTGGAGTCGTGGCTGTATTTCAAAGGCAGGTCTCTGAGAGACCACCAGGCACTTGGAAAAGGAAGAAATACCACTCTCTTAAGTGTACTCTATAAAAATGTACAGCCTTTTATATCACAGCAGTCATTGGAGAGAGATTTTTTTTCTGCTGGTAACTTTAGTTCAGTAAAGGTTGCATGAAGATAGGCTTAATAATTAGAGTTATCAATTTATCATGTAATTCAATGTATGTACCTAAAGGGATGGAGGAAGTGCCTGAGTTTTAGTTTCAGATCCAAAGTGGAAAGCATAGAAATTGCATTTGTTATAATCTCTTGAGAACTATGGGCATTTGTACGTAGCCAAGGATGGAAGATGAGGCAGAGTCTTTTCCAAATTTGCCGTTTTAGAAGAAGCCTCTTCCAGCCAGCAGCATCCCAACACCCAGCTCAGAGCTGAGTGACGATGGCAGAAGAGCAGCAGTGTTGGCTGCTGTCACTCTGAGAGCAGGAGCTTGGTGATGAGGGAAAGCTTCAGCGTGTGTTTGCCACCCTGGAAGGAGGAGAAGATCATCATCACTGGTAGCTGGAGGACTTTTTTATGAGCCTACATCTACCTTCAGAACTGCAGTGTGGACAGTTAAACTTACAGCAGCAGCTTTCTAGCTTTAGGCCGTGCTGAAATCTTGTGCTGAGCAAGGGTTTGTTTGTCCTCAGGTCTGGCTGTGAATTAACGATCTCTTTTAGAGGTTTCAGTGGGCTAGGATTGCCTTCTTGGTGGAGAAAATGCCAGCGCTGTGCAAAGTCAGCAGGAGCACTTTGAGATGCTAAGAGTCTTCTCTGCTACTTTTTGTTGATCCAGGTCGTCTTTTCTAAGTACAAAGTCAAAGAAGAGACTGTTTGTGCCTTCCTTCATCTCCCCCCACAAGTGTCATTTAATCGGGATCGCTAAATTCTCCCTGTCTCCCGTTCCTATTTGCATGGGAGGGAAACGGAGGGGAGTGAGGTGGAACCATACGTCCCTCTGCATCTGCACGCTGAAGACAAAGATATTTGTGAGCCCGAAGCATATGGGTGGGAGAGCTGCCAAGCCAAAGTTGTTCCCAAGTATCTGTAAACTAAATCTGATTCCTTGGATTCATCCAACTAAGGAACTTTTGCTCTGGCAAAGGCTTGTAAATATTACAGTACCTGTCACTTTTGGATGCCGCTTTCTGTTTTCATAGCAGTGGACTGAAAGCTTTGAAGTCTGGGATGTTTTGTTTAGCTTTGTAGAGCTTGACCTCAAAGCATCAATCTTTTTGCTCCGTTTTGGATGAAAATAGTCTTCTTTTTTTTTCTCTTTCTTTTTTTTTTTTCAGAGGACTTCTTATAGCAACAGTATTGCTCATAGCCAGAGTTCTCAGATATCCTCAGAGCTTTAAAGCATGTATTGAGATATGTATACCAAAATATGGAGAGTTTTGCCTCTCTGCTGTTTTTGGTGTTTCAATTTTCTGTTTGAGGGACATGCATAAATATATACTTAAAATAAAGTGAAAAGAATTAATCAAAACAACTCATAAAGTGGTTTCTGGATGCGTGCTGCTCTCAGGGTATATAGAGTATATAGTTCATTTTACTGGGGTTTTAGTTTATGGGTACTTTTCCGTTTCTGTACAGAAACCCACCTGTTTGGATTCTCTGTGCTCGCTGGTGATGTGAATGTTAATAGCAGTCACATTTTGCTTATTTTCAAGACAAGTTGCTGGTTGATACAAACCTGTGACTTGAGTTTGCCAGGTACAGTTCCTCCAATCATCTGTGCTGGTCACCAATTGCTTCTTGTCACGCTGTGTCTCTTGAAGTGAGGCTCAGAAGTGAGTTTTGGCAGACCCGTCCTGTATTGCAGTTCAGTACTGCACAGATAACTCCAATCACAACTCATTTGTTGTGAGCACACCTGACCACAGCTAAACCCCATGGAGGCCATGCTTTTGGACTGTGCTCACTGAGGAGTTAAGTTGGATGGTTGCTCTTGCTTGGTTGATGTTCTTACTTTGACTTTGTCAGTGTGTGCACAGCCTTTGTCTGAAAGGGCCCGCTGACCTGTCCAGAGCTGTGGCCAAAGCCAAGGTTCTCTTTGCCCTTGAAGCTGCAACCCAGCCCTCTTGAGCGGTGGAGATTTATGCTCAAGTACTTTGAGTCCTCCGGTGCTTTTTCCCTTTGCTGCTGCATTCCTCAGGGAATCAAAGTTCTCCTGCAGTGACCAGGGCTTGAATCCTAGAGCAGTGCAACCCATTGAGTCACTGAGGGCTGGATTGTGACTCCAGCCTTCCTGCAACCCCATGTGAACACGCACAAAGTCAGCAGAATCACCCGGAAGCAGCCCCACTGTGTTAAATTTTACCGTGGTTCCCGTGTTTTTTCTCTTTAACCAAAGTCCACTGAGCAATCTTGCCAAGGTGCCGCAGCGGTGCTCTGACTGGCTTTGCCAGCCCAAATGAGCACTGGTTTCATGGCAGAGAGGTCCCAGTGGTTAAGGCTGGCACCTTGGCTGAAGTAAATCCACACTGAAATCTGCCACCTGAGGGGCCCTGCAGTGATGATGGCTTTGGGAGACTGCCTGCTCCTGCCACACTCACTGTCCATTCAGGTTTTTGTAAAATGCTTGAGAAAATTATGCTTGAAGGCATAATGTTAAGAGCTAAGATCCCAGTTGTTTTTCACCTCACTGGCTAAGTCTTCTGCAGCTACATATTCCTCAGCAGGTGATCGTTTTTGCTGCCTAACTGTGAGAAAACATGCTTTATGTTGCTATTTAGATTATCTGAAAATTGGGCCTTTCACATTCTGAAACGTTTCCAGAAACCCGCATTCAGGCCTGGCTGCTAATCCTTCCGGTGCTTTAGTATAGACTGTTGAAGTCAAGCTGACTCTCAAGAGGCAGTTAGTGTGGAGGGAGCTAGTAATGAAGCAGCTGAGAAGCCCCTCATCTCCATTTGAGTCTTTTTTTTGTCTTGCAGATGAGAGGATCTGTTCACCACCCTTTATGGAGCTGACAAGTGCCTGTGGAGAAGATACCTTGCAGCTTATAGAGAAGAATGGACTGGCATTCCCATTCAGTATGTACATGGGCTTTTCCTTGGTGCTTCTAGCAGGTTCTGAAGTTGCTCATGCACTCCCCAAGACACAGCCAACACTGTAGGAGTGTGGGTTTCATTGCCAAAGTGTCAGGGATGTTAAAACCTTCCCGAAACAAACACTCTGAAGCAGTCTGCTTGGAATGTGGAGCAAACCCCTTCCCTAGCAGCTTTTACTTTGCCTTTTATTGATGTTCCTTGCTTTAAACACCTCGCTACAGTAAACATGCGTTCCTGGGAAATGCTAATAGTTCTAACAAAGTTAGCCTCTTGCCCTGAACTTGTGCAGGAAGTTTCTTTGCCAGCTGTATTCATTATTTTTCTTGAGAAATCACTGCCTTGCTGACTGCCCTCGTTTTTCACTCACCTCTCCCTTTCCCTGGTCCAGACTACAAATGTAATCTTAAAGGATAGAAGAAAAAGTGAAAAAATGACCATAGATAGCAGGCTCCAAGGGCACACAGCCTCAAACAGCTGCTATGAACTGTTTGTGCTTTGTAGCAAGTTTCATTGTGGGGCTTGTGCTTTAATTCATTCCTTTATTTGATTCCTTGCAGTATAAAGTGAGCAGAATCGGTTAGTCGATGTTTGCTCCCTTGGTGCTTGCCTCATTTGTAAGGTTCAGAGGTAAAGTCGTGTGGAAAAAGCATGTTTTACTCTCCCTGCCATGGCTCTCCCAGATGAGGCAGGTGAAGCTAGATTGGGAAGCAGTAATTAAAAGTCCACTGAAAGGCTTTGACCCCCTTTCCTCACCCATGCATGATGTCCTGTCGATACAGGTTGGTTATTGCTCAGCAGTCAGCAGCATAGCCCATATATTCAGAAGGCTGGAATCAACCCCTCTAAATAAGGATGAAATTTAAAAGTAACTCTGAAAATTAATATAACATGGTATTGTGGGAGTGCTCTTTCTGTTCTCTCTCTCTCTTTTATTCTTTCTTTAAAATGCTGCTGCTCTCCAGAGTATGCATTTGTGAGACATCATAAACCACTTTCCAGGATTTCAAGTTGCCAAATTATTTTGGACTCTAGTGCAGGTCATCTGCCTTTCATAGCTGCCTGTCCTCTTGCCCGGCAATTTGACTTTTCCTACAACCCCCATTGAAGTCTTGTCCTATTCACCCCCTTACTACTTACAGGTTTTTATCTCCTCTGCTTAACATACAAATCACATCAGCTCTGGTCATCGTGTGGGTCTGAGGGTCTTCAACTCTCCTCTGGTTTTGTAATAGCTGGAGCTTGTTTCTTTCCTCTTACTGGTTTTTGGATGAAGGTGAGAACCAGGATATACAGAGCAGATAAGGAATATGAAGGAGAAAGAACTGTTGGGCTCTTTACATTTTTTTGTCCCCCTCTGTGGTTGCCTGCAAAAAATATGTTGTATCTTAGTCTGGTTCAGCCCATTCAGTTTCCTGCTCACCCCCAAAACCAGGGAGTCAGGAAATGAAGTTGGTGTCCTCTGTGTCCCAGTTCCCTTGTTTTTGGAACAGTGGTGTTTTGTGGTACCTGTAAAGCAGCTCCAGCCTTGGGCAAAAATCACATACTTGTGAGGATGCCCCCTGAGTAGGCAGGATGCAATAGCAGTACTGGTACTAACTTCATAGCTGATGCTTTGCACCTCTGTTGGGTCCTAATAATGAGCTCTGCTTGCACCTCAGTTACAGGGAGGGATTGAGAGAGTAGGGCTTGGAGCAAGCCAGGCTTTGCAGTGCTTGAGGACACTGCTCAAGCAGAGACTGGTGTTTGGTACAGTCACTGCCTTGGTCTGGTGAACTCCAGTGTTTGCACATGTGGGTGGGATTCTGTGTGTCCTGTTTCAGTGATGCATTGTTTTCTCTGTTTTATTTACCCAGTTTGTAAAACCAGAGTGGCCCATGGAACCAACTCGCACGAGGTGAGTTAAAAAACTTTTGCAGTTTTATCCCCCTTTGGCCAATGCTTTCCCATCCTGGAGTAGGCAGAATGAGGAAAAACTTCCCTTCTCTTGCCTCTCCTTCATGTTTAATTAAACCATATGTTTTCAGACTTATCTGAAATTAGGTTAAATATTACTTTAACCTCTTGACATGGAAGTTCTTTCTAGCAATTTCTAGCCTCTATCATCTGGTTGCTTCTAGCAGTTTGTAGTCTCAAGTCAGCTCTGTCTGCAAGAAATCTTCTTCAGCCTCTCCTTTGGTGGGAGGTCACACTAAGTGATGTTCCCACCCCACCATGCTTCTTTTCCAACATGTATGTGGTACAGGCAAGAAATGGTTTTGTGCTGCAGATAAAGCAGCTGGTTCCTCTCCTTGAGGGGAAGGGCAAATAGAGATGGTTTTCAGGCATGTTCAGTTGTAATAAAACAGTTGGAGCTGTGGGGAGAGCAGGGCTGGTAGAAATGTCTGCCTTCCCTCCTTCCCATAAGGCAATTGCAGTTCAAATGCTTGTGTATTCCTGGAAGGAGAGCATTCCCTGTGAGCCCACCTTCCTCTAAATTTAGGTGAGTTAAGTCCTGTTTTAATTCTTTTCCATTTGTGCTTCCTGCCTTCCTGCTCACCACAGCTCGGTTCGGAGAATCCAGCCCTCGCTGCTGGCTCTCCTAACGCCTGGCTTCCTTTGTTAACAATGTGGTCCTTGGTCCAGGTTTCCCAGCTGCTCCCAAAACGTGTGCTGTGCTGCTGCAGCATCTCTAGGAGCTGAAAGCCCCAAAGTAAATGTAAATCTAGACGAGCTGCAGCTGAAGTCTTGAGTGACCAGCACTTCCTTTTAAAAATGCAGTGAGATTTTTCATGTGGGCCTTAGCTTGGATCATTTTACAAGCCGACAGATGCTCCTGTTAGTTTGCCGGAGCAGTCGCTATAAATTTTCACCATCATTCCTGAGAACACTCGAGCATTGGGTTGTTAATGAATTTAAGACTCCAGCTTCCCTGCTGATGTTTCTGTCAAGATTTCCTCTGCAACTGCAGCCTGAAATGCATGAACCTTTCAGTGCCTGTCCAGTCAGACTTGGACTTCATTTCCCTGGTGGATCTTTCTTTGCTCTTCTTTCATACAATACAGGCATGCCTCAGCCTCTTGCCAGAATTCCATTTTCTGAGGAGAAATTAGACTAATATACAGTTGTAGGCTGCACTTTATCACAAGAACTCATGACTAGAGCTTAGGAGGACCCCTTGGAAAGAACCTGAAGTCTGGCATGGTACTTTACATAGTTAGGAGTAGTAGTCACTTTTGGAGTTGCTGTGTCCTCAGGAGTGATCCAAAAGTGCATTTATGATCAGAAAGGAACTGTCTTGTGATTGCTATTTTGTGGTAAATAATGGCAAGGGAAGTGTAGAATAAATACTTTGCTTACAGTACAGTCTGTCTAAAGATGGAGCATAGGTCTAGAAGCGAGAAATTGTTGTGTGCTTTATTAATGACTCCTTCACAGAATCACAGAATATTAGGAGTTGGAAGGGACCTCAAAAAATCATCCAGTCCAACCCCCCTGCCAGAGCAGGATCACCTAGATTAGGTCGCACAGGAGCTAGCTTCTTTAGCTTTTGGTAAATCGCTTCATTTTCTGTAGAGATATTCCCACCGCAGAGCTGACACTGGAACTAGAACAAAGCCTGACCAGAAACCTGCTTTTCTTCATAAGATAACACTTCAGAAAGTTAAAGTACTGGCTAACAGGGACAGCTGGAAGCGCAGGCTTGAGTTTGGGTTTGGTGCAGGCCAAGACTGGCAGACTCCACAATTTGCAGTGAAAACACGAGCTAGTTAAGCCAAGGTGCTGTTAGTTCTTGTGGTGTCCCATGGTTCTACATGGCTTCTGCACTGAAAGTCATGTCAAGCCAGCTCAGCACTTGAACCCCACTTTGCCAGCACTGTTCGTTAGACTTGAACAGAGGTGATGCCTGAAGGTTGTCCTTTCCAGCTGCCAGCAGATCAAAACCGTTGGTAGAGCTGCCATCAGTGAGACTAATAACCTGAAGAAATGTGTCCAGAATTACCCTTTTTCTAAGTGTTGAGCAGACAGGAATGAAAAGGCAGAGAATCATAGAATCACAGAATGGTTTTGGTTGGAAAAGACCTTTAAGATCATCGAGTCCAGCCATCAAATCACTGTGGTTTTTTGACTGAATTCCTTAAGGACATTGCCAGTAAAAATTCCTGGTTCTGGATGTTTTGTTCTGCCTTCAAAAGAGCTCTGCATTTCTGAGGAAAGCTATTTGGAAATCATGATATAAAGTATTGTTCCCATGTTACTGCCAGGCACAGCAGGTCTGTGCTAGATGACAAAGAGCAAGTGCACCCTGCAAGCGAGTTCTTCAAGCTCTATTCATGCATGCTAAAAACCATGTGACATTGCAGTGAACCAGCATAACACAACACCATGGGAGGTACATGGGTTGTGTGCTGGTCCATGGGGATGTCAGCACGGAGCTTTGCAGAAGAGAGGTTTCACATGGTTTCCAGTTGCCTTGGTTCAGTTCTCTGCCAAGATAAAAGTCTGAGTTTGCACACTACTAAAATAAGATGATAATTACTGGCTCATCTTATGTTTGTGGGGATTAATTAACTACTGTGGGGATTAATTAACTGATATTCTAAGAGAACGCTATAGGAACAGCACGGTTCTTGCCAATACAATGTTGTAGATACTATAATGCCAACAGTCTACACAGGAGGAGGAAGAGAGCAGTGTTTCTTGCCACCAGTCAGAGACAGGTGAGGTATGATGATGTTGTTGCTGTGAATCGTCTCAATGGACGATTCTGCTGCTAGAGTAGGTTTCTTGCACAGGTTGTTACCACTCACAAGTTCACTCTGTGCTGACAAATAGATAGCATCTGGTATAGTAGAGACAGAGTAAGAATATCACTGCAAGTGGGTACTGAATGCATGCATCGACTTGAACTCAGAAGATGTTAATCCGCAGAGTCATTGTGCATGCGTGCAGACAATTATGTGATCTAATGTGGATTACCAGATAAGGAGGAATCGGGACAAAAATGTGCTCAGACTTTTAACTATGAATATGTAATTACTGCATCATTTACCATGGCTATGTTTTTGAACAACAAAACCTATTATATTTACTGTTTTCATTACAGGAACAAAATAAGGTATTAGCAGAAATTCAGTCTAAAAGTACAGCGTACATCAAGTGGGCCGCTAATCTTATATAATATATGAAAGAGGGAGCACAAAGTGCTAAAGTTTCTTTGTAAAATCCTTCCAGTGACCCTGGCTTCACTAACATACAGGTAATCTCAGAAAGCACAAAACTGACAGGAAGCATATGGAAAGAGCGAGCAAAAAGTATAACTCATCTGCACCGTGCTGAGGCAGGAAGCTCCAGTTTATTCTGTGTATTGCTGTGGAGTCGCTGTAGGACCCAGAGTACAAGTACAAAGTAACTGTACAAAGTAATTTTATCACCTTTGCCAGAATGGTGCTTGCTGCTGGTTCTGTGTAGGAGCCATGGCAGCATCCATACTCCTACAACAAACCTGATGATGATAATCATATATGCATGTAAGCATGGCAATGGAGGAGTTGATGGAAAGAGCAGTGTAGTATGTGCTGACTCAAGATATGCTGGCTCATCAAAGTACTTCTGTGCACCTACCAGCATCACCTCCGTGCTGTTTAAGGCAGCAGTTGTTCATCATTCAGGCCCTGTAAATGCCTTCTTTTTTGGCGTATTTGTTCCAGTCCCTTCAAGAGGACTATCCATTTGGAGTGATGGGGTGAAACCAAGCCATGAAAATCATTAGGCCGGCATTTACTGACAGTAAAAACTACTAGAGTTTGAAAATGGACTCTGATGGTGTGGGTGAAACCCTGGAGCTTAGGCCATTGCAACTGGGCTGAACCAAACCATGGGAAAGAGAGCTGTGGGGAAGAACACGTATGGTTAATTAACAGAGCTGTTCCTGCTGTTAATACAGGCTTGTCTTCAATACAAACTTTGTGGTCTGTGTTGGTCAAATGTTTTACCCATTTGTTTTACCTGCAGTGGCAGTAGCTTCCCAACTGAAAGCAGCAAATTAAATTGCAAATAGCTGAGGAGAAAACGTTGGTAGAAAATGAAAGCTGCCCTGCCAGTAGGGTTTGAAGAGTTGTGTGTCAGTGAAATGAAATGTAATGAAATAGGACAAGCTGCTGAGAAGAAATTCACACGTGGTCAATATATATCCGCCAGTAGATGTTCCCCCTCACTGCTAGTCAGGTGGTGGGTAAACATGAAATTATTGACAGGCTTGTGCCCGACTGTGTGTGCGTGTTTCCAGATGGCGATCATCTTCAACCAGGAGGGTCTGAAAGCTGTTCGCCCCCCTTGCGTCATTCAGAGCTTCATCAATCACAATGCTGTGCTGTATAAAGTCTTCGTGGTCGGGGAATCCTACACAGTGGTGAAAAGACCATCTTTGAAGAACTTCTCTGCAGGAATCTCAGGTACATTGTGCCTATTTAATAGGATATGTCAGTTCTTGCAGCCTTGGCAGCAAACAGCTCAATAGAAAAATAGCTTTGAAAAGGTTGCTGAAGTGAAGGCAGCTGGTTCTTACATACCATGTTTACTCTTCTGTATTATTTCAATAGGAAGGGAGATAACTCATCTGCTCTGGAATACATACGAATGACATTCGTATAGTAAATATTTATGTGATGGTAACCTGAGTCTTACCTGTTAGAAACAGTGTTTTATGTCATGTGGAAAGGGGGAGAGGGAGAGAAATTCTCTCATTTCACGGTAGGTTCATGTGTCATTTGTTCCGGAGTTTGTTTATAAATGTGCTTTGGAGAGAATTTCCTGGATCCCATCATTTTAGAACTTCCTCTCCCTATTTTTACCTTGATTATGTATGTGTGTTTAAATTAGAGATCACTTGTGCTCTCCCGTAAACGAGCCTCTCTGTTCATGTGAAGCCCAGTGTTGTAAACCATGGCGGGAAGTGTCCTTTGGTTTGTAGATACCAGCTGTGTTGAGGGGAAGGAGAGATGGATTTATCAGTGAGGACAGTGGTCCTCCTATGTGTCACTGGAAAGCAGCACTGGAAAGGCTTTCATTAAAGGTTACTTAAATTTCTTTACTGGAAAAAAGTCTCCTATCTAGAGAACTGCATTCTGTGGCCCATCAGAAGCAAAAAGAAATTAACAGTGCACGGATGGGAGTGTGATCTGCCTGCAGCTGGACAAATCCAGGAGCTGGGGATAGGAGGGGAGAAGGTATCCAGCTAAAGGAGATGATGCCAGTTTCTTGTCACTTTTCTTAGTGGTTTCTGCTTATCTTAGTGTGCCCATATGTGCTCACCATCGCATTCTGCACACAAACATGTATTTTGTTAATACATATACTAGAATCCTAGTAAAAGTCCTTGTCTATAGGTATGTATACCTTTATTTACATTTAAGTCTACTCTGTATCCTGATCAAATTAAGTAGGCCAGAATCTGGGTTCATATAAACTATTAGGACACTTAATCTATACTTTTGCTGGAAGGGAACATTTTAAGCCATCTTTCTAAAAATGCCTCCGCTAATGTCTTGTCTGTTAGTGTAAGACCTGAAAGTTCTCTGGAAGTCCACATAAAAATAAGTTTTGTGGGCAGATTAGGATAAGGTTCTGGTTTCTTACCCTTTTCAGGAGAGTTTAAGGGGACCGTGCTACAAGCACCTGACCAGGCAGATGCGATGGTTAAACAGATCTGACAGCTGTGAGGCACTCCTGGGACTTTGGTCCAGGTGTTCCCATGCGGGTTGTCTGTATGGTGCCATCAGCCTGCTGTGGTGGGAGTCCCAAGGGGACACTTGTGGTGGATTTCTCCCCACCAGTCAAACCTCCGGCACAGAGGAGCAGGGTAGGACGTGCTGGTACACTTCTCCCCATGGTTTCCGCTGTGGTATGTCAGTGGCTTCTGTCACCTCAGAATGTCTCCCCCATTCCTGTGGTGCCTCCAAAGGGAGGGGATGTTCTGAGCATGAAATTTACTGCTTTCCTCCATGGTGACAGTGTCCTCCCCAGGGATCTTGGTCTGCCCTGGGTGCTGTGGATCTGCTGCCTGCAGTGAATGCAGCTTCTCCCTTCTATCACACACCTTCTCATTGGAATTGTCACTTTGAGTAGAACAAATTAGTAGAAATGAACTTCATTATCTTCCTGAAGTGAGTTAATTGGCTCTGGTGCCAGGCAGGAGAGGCCCAGTGGGTGGGCTGGGTGGCAGGGGGCTGCCCAGTGGGGATCCAGCCTAGATTCCCAGGGCTGCAGTGCCATCTGCTGTTCCTTGCATTGATCCTTCGGAAATTAAAATCTGGTATAAAGTTATTTACAACCTTCTTTTAATTCCAGACAGAGAATCAATATTTTTCAACAGCCACAATGTTTCAAAACCAGAATCCTCATCCGTCTTAACAGCAGTAAGTACGCTTGGTCTTTTTCCCTCTGGCGCGGCTGGAAAACTATCTCGTCCTTTCTTATTGAAGCGTTAGCAGCTAGTGACTCTCCTTCACAAGTTGTCTGCTTCTGTGTTGCAGGCTGAGGTCTGTTTGGTACAAGGAACCAGCATGACTGTGTCCCCCTCTGGTTTTCCTTACCGAGCTCCGGTGAGGAAGCACTGATGCAGCAGGGCTGTGCTGCTTGCCAGGCTTAAACTCCCCAGAGCTAATCTAGGCAAAGGGAAGAAGGAGGTTCTGAGCGCAAATACCTGGCCTTTTCCTGTCCAGAGGGCTTAATGAGCATAAATCATCCTTCTAGGACTCAGTTCTGTGAGGAAAGACAAATGGTGAAAATTCAAGCAGAGAAATTGCATTGGGCAAGGCCACAGAGGGCCGGTAGCTGTCTGTGGTGCGAGCACACCCGAGCTGTGACCTCGGGACCGTTTTTGGGTGTCTTCTGAGTCCAGCAGTGCCAGCACGCTGCACAGTTTCATGCTTGCATTAGCAGTCCTTTTAATGAGCTTTGCACGTGTGAATCCCAACTAACCAGTTCTCGGGCACTCGACTGCTGAGAAAGTCACTTTACAGCACTGGGTCCTTTCAATCTCTGAGTCTCCAGATTCTTTTCTGTTTCACAAGCTCTGCTGGGAAGTAGTTTTGTAATTGGAGATGATTAAATTTTAAGTTGTGTGCAACACATGCTAAATATTAAAACTGTAATTGTGCTAGTAAAAATCCCTTTATGGCTAAATTTGCTTTCAAACTTAAGGAGATAATATGCTCCTGTGGTTTACTTGCCATCTGTCTCATACATGTGCATATTCCATACGCGCTTCTGTAGGCATAGCAGCATTCTTCTGCTGTGTAACATGTTGTTTAAAAAGTGAAGAAAATGGCATCTCCCAGTCATAAGTAACCTGAGTTACTTACTGTAATAAGTGTTTATAGAATAATTGATACATGAAGACCCACATAAAAGATAGCCCCTTTGGATTAGCCTCTGCCCTGAACATATCGGCTGAGTAGTATTGTATGCCTTGGATTAAACTAACAGCAGGAGTCTGTTTTATCAGCCCTTTAACATAGACCTTAATCTGCATTGAAATAACAGAATGATATCCAGAATATTTGCAGTACAGTGTTAAACACTCCAGCTGTATTTGGTTGGGTTTTTTTAAGATGCAGATCTAGTCCCTAAAATAGTGAGTCTGATTCTCTGGTTTCTACAGTGCTCTCTTAAGGAGCTGCACCAGTATGAAGAGGAAGAAGTAGGGGCTTTAGAGCAGGTGAATTTCCAATATAGGCAGGATTCTGAATTACAAAAGCAGTTTCTCTTTGGCCTCTTTCTCTGTCTCATGCCACTGGTTCTCTGCATTTAGATTTGGTGGATATGCACCTGGAAACCTCTGAAAATTAATCTTTCCGCTAGAAAGACTGTTGTGGAGTCCCTTAGTAATGTGTATTTTCCCACTATAGCTGGATAAAATTGAAGGAGTATTTGAGCGGCCAAACGACGACGTCATCCGGGAAATCTCTAAGGCGCTGCGGCAAGCTCTGGGAGTTTCCCTCTTTGGAATTGATATCATCATTAACAACCAGACGGGGCAGCATGCGGTCATCGATATCAATGCATTCCCAGGTGAGAGGCGTCTTCCCACTCACGCTTTGTGGAGACCCTGCGGTGTGTGCTTAGTGGGAAGTTTTACTGCTGGTGACTCACATCATTGCTTCCCAGCCGGGGGACAGGAGAGCAGCAGCCGGGTTTTTCCAAGATCAGATACTGTTTAATTTGGAAAGGGCGGATCCTAATCTGGATATGAATATGCTACTGAATTACCAGCTCTTATGGTTGTATTTTAGTGGCCAGCTGTGACGTGGCTGTCATGGCCTTCCCTGCAAAGGGGTGCCCAGGAATTGAGGCATGAGACTGTGTGCTGGGACCTGGTCTTTCTGTGCCTGTCGCTCATTCTGAAGATGAAAAGAAGAATAATAAATTTTAATTTAGGAAACCCTTTTAAATTTTTTTTCCACCCTCTGTACCAACAGAAGTGTTGAGGGGGTGGAAGCAGCAAACTGTTCCCTTGAAAATCTCTTCCTGTTCAAATTGATTCCCCATGAAAAGGCATTTTGTGCACAAAAGCAACACCACCAGCAAATTGAAGAAGATAATAAAATTATAGGTGCACAGAATTTGCTGTAAAAGGGTTAAATATCCTTGTAGGTTATCATAAGTGAATCCTGAAGTAAAACAAAAGAATAGAGCATGTGAAAATGGGTAAAGTGTCCTTCACTTTTTGTAGTGCAACATATTTCTTGGAAAGAACTAAGTGAGCTCCTTGACCAGTGGCATTGTTAAAAGGTGGTGTAAGTGTGTATAATGGGAGGTAGTAATCGTCTGTCAGTTGTGCTAAATTCAGTAACCTAACACAGGAAAAGAATACATCATCCCATTTGATGCTGTTTTGCGTGGGGTTTTTCTCTTTGAGAATCAACTCTCATTTCCTGAATAGTGATGTTTGTTTCCAGGGCCATGCACAGGCTGTTACAGTTTGTTTAATGTTTCATTGAAGACTTTGAGTTTTCTATATGGTATCTTTACATCCAGAGACCTTGCCCTGAGCTCCCAGTCTTCATCTTTCAATCCAGCTCCTCAATCCCCTACTGCCCGGTAGTGCCTTGCCTGTCTATCTCCACAGTGACTGGCTTCCTTTTAAAACTCTAGCCCTGCTATACTCAGGTCGCTTTGCAGCTTGGTTCTACCATATCATGTTGCTGCGATCTGCAGACCTACAAAAAGAGTCTTCTGCCAAGAAGCAACCTAAACTGGGTGTCAGATAGAGCCAAATCAGCTTTATGAATGGGATTATATTTCAGACACTGGGTCTTGAATTCAGTGATGCAGGACATTCTTTTGCAATCCTGCATCCTACGTTTTGGTTTGGTGTTTTGGGGGTTTTGTTTTCCAGGTATTGTTTTGGATTTGGTACTTTGCACAGACTGAAATTCCCCTTTTCCTGAAATGCTGTAAAGTCTAGATTGAAGAACAGCTAATGGCAAACATAACTATTTGTGGCAGAAGTTTGCAGAACTGCCTTCAGTCTTGTGCTCTGCTCTACTTCTACCGTAAGGCAATACTTGAGAGCGTGGGGAAGCTGCTTCTGCACAGGTCTACATTGTGTCTTGCTGGATTTTTTTGGTGGTGAACATGTGGATAGTGAAGGTAGCTGCTGGCTTTATCACCATGGGATAGGTTGAAGACCAGTTGGAGAAAGTCTAGAGGATAGCAGCAGAGACCAGACGTATGGAAGAGAGAAGGCCGGAGGTAGACAAAACTGCCCTCAAATTTGTAGAAGGTAGCAGAACTGAGAGACATGAGCTGCTCTCAAGTGCTGCTGAGGTCGAAGAAGCAGCAACGGGGTAAAACACAACAGAAGAAAAGTTACATCTCAACACAGAATAGTCTGTTGCCCAAAAAGCATGTTCAGCCATGTTCAGCATGCTGCATTTCCCTCCAGGAGCCAGTGTGTTTAAAAGCTGAGCAGCTTCAAGGCCTGGCTCCATTGATGGAGCTAGCACCTTGCTACTGAGAAATTCAAATTCAGCCCTGCTCAAAAGAGTCACTGGTGGGCTGCATCAGCAGAGGGATCTCACTGTTCCTGGATCAGTGCGATCCCAGGAAGGGGCTATCCCTTCTCTTCCTCAAGTCATCTTGTCCTGCAGTGGTTACAGAAGAGCTGAACTGGAGCCAAGTTAGACCCTGGTGACTGTACCTAATGTCAGGCTGCAGAACATGCACACAGGCTGCTGCTTGGGTTGGTGAGCTCAGCCATGGCCACAGGGCAGCACACTGTGCAGAGCCTTTTCTCTGTCACCTGAGCTCAGACAAATATAAACCCTCATACTACGTGACTGTGCCTGCAGTTCAATATCTCAGCTGATAACCACAGCTAAATATAGGCCCAGTGGTTTTCCATACGACAGGAAACACAATAGTCCTTTTAGACATTTATCTTGAAAATCTTCTAAAGAGTTGCTGGTGCTAGTGGAACATCCTGCTGCAGGTACATCTGCTCTTAATTCTGATGAATTCTTGATGATCTCAAGATGATACACACGGAGTTGCAAGTTCAAATGAGCTTCATGCCTGGTAAACACCAAAGACAGCAGTCAGGGAAGCCAGGCTCTTGATCCTGCACAAGGCTTTGGTCAGGCCTGGCCCCAGCTCCATGAAGAGGTGGTGAATGCTCCTTAAAGGGTGCATTTTCCCCCTCCCTTCCCCAAAGCAGTGGTGCAGAGATAATGTAGCAGGTCACATCTCTAATACCATCTTAAAAATGCTCTTAGGCATTTCTTGACTCCCCAAAGCTCAGGGGAGCAGGTACTTGTTTCCAGTTGCATTGCTGGGTGGACTTCCTTCCTATCCATGCTTACCCAGAGGACTCTGGAGGCTGTTTTCAAGACAGCAAAATTCAGGGCTCTTGTAGACAGGCATTTCCAGAATGGTTTCAGCGGGCAGTGCTAGGATAGTCCCTGCTGGAGCACGATTCATGCAATTTGTGCGCTGAGGCATTTAAAATTTACATCCTCCCACTGATGTTTTGTGTGAGATTCATTGCCAGTAGTTTAAAGATGTAATTTAATCTGCCCTTTCTTGATTTCCTTGTCAGCACAGCCCAGTGATTGCCTTTTTTTGAGAGGTCAGCAGCAGCAGCCTGTGAACAGAGCGAGGCAATGTCCAAAGACTTTGCACCTTCCCCAGGCGTCCCATGGGTCAAGAGCTGAGACACCTGGGTTCTCTTTCTCCCTTCTTGCATTTCTTACTTACAAGTGTGTGAAGTTTCTTCTGAGTGACGAGGCAGGATTATTTGCACCTTTCCACCCAATGTGCAGAGGGCTTGCACAAAGGAAGCCTGCCTGATGCGTACAGCTTCTTACCCTGTAACATCTGCTGATTTCAGGACTGAATAACTGGCCATCTTATTCCCATTAAATATTTAAAGCAACTTCTTTGTGAGTTTGCCAGGTGCCCTGAAACGAGGCTGGTTTGTTTTCAGTGAGGAGACACGAAGCACTCCAGGGTACTGTGGATCTCCTCGCTGAATATTAAAGCTGTTACTATGGAGATGGCTTATTCCCGGGTGTTTGCAGCCCTCTGAGTAGATTTGAAGGCTAATCCCATGGCTTTTACATAAGCAAGGAAGCGTAACAAGTACCTCTGTCAAGGAGGTGGAAATCTTGTTCTGGCTCCTATGGCCAGCTGTGTGAGTCCGAGGTGCCCACTGTTGACTGATGGATTATTGTGTGGATACTGAGAAACTTGATATTTTGAATTGGTCCATTTGTTTGGTGAATCTGTGTAAGGGCCTTTGAGAAAGGAAAACTTGGAGTTATCGTCTCACATGCCTGCTGTTTTCTATGACCTGTTAAGTACCTAGGAGAATTGTGACCAAGTGCAGGAAAATCCAAAGCAATGTAGCAGCCTAAATAAGAGGTAATTGGTTAATGTATGGGTTATAAATACACCAGTCACCACATTTATCTTAAGGTGAAATTATCCTCTTATGTTTTTCAGGAAGCTTGGTTTTTGCTGGAGAATGTAGATTAAAATTGAATTATTTATGTGTCTGAGGGACTCTTCTGCCCTGTGATCACATTACTAGAAGCGTTCTAAAATGTGCATTTACTTTGTGGTCTCTGGTTCTGCTCATGTGCTGCTGTGTCAATGTGTGCTATTCACATGGGACTTTCAAAGTGTTATTTATTGCTTCAGTCACCTATATTAGTACCAAGTCACCTTCAGAATACTTTCAAAGACACTTTAAAACAAACAGCCTAGCCTGTTAAATACACTGAATGCCATATGTCACTTCTAAATACTAAATCGATAACAATTTTAGGTAATGCAGTAGCAGTTAAGATCCGTTTCAAGACATTGTACCAATATGTTGCATGTCTGATTCAATTTTAAAATGAATGCAGTGATAAATGTGTACCTGTACCAGAGTCTTTAAAATGGAGCGAAAAGCTCTGTATGCCAAACTGCCACCCCTTGTGCTACCCAAAATGTCACGGCTCCTGGTATTTGAGCAACTGTTTTAACCAGGAAGTTTGTTGTCAAACTCTGCATTGTGCATTTTCAGTACTGAAATAAAATATTGATGTTTCTAGCAAACACTGTATCACTGGTATATGTTTGCTATAACTCAAGTGTTTTCTCAGCCATTGCTCGTAGCAGGGAACTTGCTTTAAGTGCCAAGTTAGGTTAGTTTAGACAAGCATCTCTTTGCTTCTTACACAGTTGGAAGCTGCCTTTTCTGTAGGGTGTAAAGCCAGCCCTGCTGCCCTCTGAGGTTTCTCTCGCTGAGGGTATTGCTGGGCAAATTCTAGAGAAGGTCCAGACCCTCAGGGAAACTGCATTAGAGCTGCTTTCCATAGTAAACCTGGAAAACAGAGTTTGTAATTTAGGGAAAAGCCTGGACTTGACAATGAATGATAGAATATACCTAAAATTATGTACATATAGATACTTGGGAGGCAAAAGAAACAGAAAATCTGAAAGGCATCAGTTTTTCTCATTGAACGGAAGTATTTTTTGTAGCAGTGTTCTCTGTTCCTCTTTACGTTAATCTCACTCAAAATGATGTCATGGAAAATTAGCCTTTTTATTATCACTTTGAGGGCAAAAACAGCCCAAAAAATAAACAGGTAGAAGAAGTCTTTCACAGAATTTATGAAAATTACTTAATTGCCTTTTTTTTTTTCTCCTCTCCTTCATCTTTCCTCTTTCCAGGTTATGAGGGTGTTTCGGAGTTTTTCACCGATCTCCTGAACCACATAGCTGCTGTCCTGCAGGGTCAGGTGCCTGAGGTGACCCAGCTAAACCGCAGCAAGCTCCTGGCAGAGCAGACGGGGGGGATCATGGACGAGCGGATATGCTGCGCCAGCACGGGCTGTCTCAGCGTGATGGGAAAAGACTCCTCCTGGATTGTGGAAAGCGAGACCAACAGCTCAGTAAAACTGCAACACCAGAGACTAGGCTGCAACTCAGCAGTGTCCCCCAGCTTCCAGCAGCACTGCGTCGCTACGTTGGCAACAAAAGCTTCTTCTCAATAACTTGCCAATGCCACGGACAGAGAAAAAGCCACAGGGATACAGATTGTGGTCCCAGAACTAGATCAGGCTGTAACAATACAATTGTGAATAATGAAAAAAAAACACAACCACAAAACACAACACAAAAAAAGCAAAATTAAATAAAACCTTCCATTTGATTTAACCTGATTTGCTGATGAAATGGACTGAAAGGTAGAGGGCGAGAATGATTCAGATCCATTTTGTCAGATTCCAGTTGCAAATCTGTAGTGAGTTTACACACACATGGGTTTTAACACTAGTCCTTTCATGGTGGGAGGGTTGCTCTTTCATTTCTATTGTTCTTTGTAATCACTGGTGACCAGCATTTTGAAACCAGACCTCATGGTGTCAAGAATATAATAATGTTGAAATGCAGTGTCTGAATGTAACAGTGCTAGAGATTTTTGCCTAAAATATTCCCTGTTCCCTTTTTCCAGGTAGGCCATTGCAAAAGAAAGCTAAGACAGCTTCAGTATCACTAAACCAAATCTCCTGAAACGTTGACCGGTTGGGACGCTGACAGGTAGCTTGCTGTGAAGCCGTGGCACTTTGGGACAGAGCAGACTGATTGTTCAGGGGACTCAGTTCCAGCTTTGCTGTTATTCCCCCAGGTCTCATTGCTTCAGTCAAAAGCAGCTTCTAACCATGCTTGGCATCAGTGACACGTTTGATCCAGGCAGGGTGTTGATAGTTGGGTTGAGTGATTTAGTAGATTAAATGTTATCCTTTCAGTCGTCTGCCAGTGGTGAAGTCCTAGAAGGGTTAATGGTAGCAGCAGAGAATGTAATTCTCCCTCCATTGCACTTGTGAGGACTCTGGGACAGCTCTGCAGAAAGGCTGGCAGACAGAGCCATGCGCTTTCCCTGGAGCAGTGCACCCGATCTGTGGATGCTAAGAGGTAACGCAGTTGCTGCCTTCCACAGATCCATGCTGCCATGCATTTCGTTTTTCTTTTGCAAATTAAATACAAGCAGAATTGTGTACATTGTGTGAGGTAGAAGTACACGACAGCTCTGACTTGGAGACTGCATTGTTTTGTTGCAAGCTGCCAGCTGAAGCCGTGTGGTCATTTACAATAGTGCTTTATATTATTTGTAAACTATAGCATAGCCAAATTGTATCTATTGAGACATGCAGTTAACCTACAGCGTTCACCCTCTGTTGCATCTTCTGGTATCGCAGCATCTTCTGCTGTGGAGAATTCCTGAAACTTTTGCCAATTCTGAACACTAAACTGGAAATATCCAAATCTGTCAGTGCTGAGAACAGAGACACTATTTTGGTAGTCAGAGTGGCCTTCCCTTCCCGATATAAGCCCTTAAATACATTTAAGAGGGGTGGTGTTTAAAAATTTCCTAAGTTAAGCTCCTAGCTTGCAGATACAGGAATTTCTGTCTTTCTGTAGCAGGTATTTGTAAAGTACCCATCACTGCAGCACTTAATACCAGTTAGTTTACTATCCTGTGTTAGATACCTACTCAAAAGGAAAGCATCTAGAGCTTAAAGCCCAGGTAGGCTGTGGAGAGGGGAGTAAACTGTGTAGAAGATGTCACCACACTACCTGCTGGTACCAGTCCTGGGCAGGAAAAAGCTTTGAAGAACGTTGTGTAGCAGTTCTTTTGTGTAAACTATGGGATTTCCTTAGGAGAGATGGGGTTTGTTCCTAAAATGCCATTCTTGGGAATTTCCTGTAGCCAGGATCGGATTTTCTAGGATCAAAGAGATTATTCCACCTCTAGAGGGGTTACAGACCCTTAAGATATTTCTGTAGGGACTGGGAGGACCTTATGAGCGTGGTATCTGTCACGTGCCGAGGTGCACACAAATTCAGCCGCCTTCCTTGGCTGCCGCAGGTCAGTTCTGAGCCGGGCCGTTCCCAGCCCTGGGATGCTCTCAGGCCGCTGGATCCCGCGTTGTCTGCAGCTCGCAGGTGTGGGGCGGTCGTGGTGTGAGCAAGGCAGGGGTACATAGGTAAGCGTTTGTAAAAGAATTCACGATAGACCAAACGTTTCGTAAAGCCATGACTGAAATAAAAGTGACATCGACAATTTGGGGTTTGTTTTTGTTCGTTTAAAATAAAAAGTGTTTTTATGTTTTGTGTGTAACAAAAGATACCCTCAGGAAGGAACTTGCCAGTGCATATTTTTGTATGGTACTTTCTTGTAACAAGCTGGTGGAGTGTTTGTAGATTTGCCTTTTGCTCCCTTTATTACAATGGATTGGGGTGGTTTTTTGGGTTTTTTTTTTTGTTTTTGTTCTTTTTTTATTGGGTGGTGGGGAAGAAGCAATGATGTTAGAGCTGGGTTAGTAACTCAAGACCTTTCAAACTAAGTATGTTTACATGAATCCGAGTGTTGGATCCAATGGAAATGTCTGTATGCTGTTTCCTAGTTAGAACATCAAATAAGAATTTTATTTTCCTGGCTGCCTTCTGAATTTTGGTTGGCCTATTTTGCACTGCTTTATTTCTCCAAAATAAACTACTGAAATATAATTGTGCATTTTAAACTTGTTTACAAATGATTGTTAGAAGTTTATTTTGTAATTCTCTGAAGGCTTGCAGAAATACTATATTTAAATATTACTCCAGACCTTGGCAGTAACTAGAAAACAAGTTTAGGTCATTGGTGTGATCAGTGACATTTTTCCCATAGTCTGTAATTTATTTTTTATTTATCAAATGTATCGGTATCACTTTAATTTACCAGGTGCAGATATGCAGGTACCTGTCGTGATGTGGCATTAAAATAGAGTTTTCACATAAATTACCATGCAATTGCTGTACTATTATATTTCCTTGCAGAAATTATTGTTACAGCTCGTATACTAGAATGTTGCTAAATCACAGGGGCAAACTGGGAGACCAACTTTTAAAAGCCAAACCTGTAAATTACCAAGTATCCAGACATACAATTACATTATTGCAAAACATTTGAGCATGCCTATGTTATTAAGCCTGTGCTAAAGTGCTTTTCTGAATTGCTGCCTCGTTTGATAAGTTCAAGATAGTTTTGATATAAGATAAGCTTCACAGTAAGGTAGTTAATATTCTCTAGTCTTGTCCTTTTTTTTTGTAAAAGTAGAGGAGTTGAGTAGTATTAGACCATACCAGAATGCCCTTGCTCTTAAAATTGCGGACAATCTGAGGGAGAGTTTCCATAACGTCTGTTTGTATTCTGTTATTGCGGGTTAGAAAAGGTTCTGCTGTGTTTTCCGAGGCATAGCTATCATTGCTGTGTTGATGGGAGCAATTACAGTAAAATTACATGGTCACCAGTTAGCTTATTAGGGATCTACTTCTGTTCTGCTTCACTGTTAGAAATCCACAAGAACACCGTTAGCTTGACTGGAGTTTCTCCAGGGTTTGTGTCAGCATGGTGGAGGAGATGGGACCCTGGTTATCAGCTTCAGTAGGTGAAGGTTTTTCCTCATTGAAGAGAACTAGAGTGGCGCCATTACCACCTGTGATGCGAAGCCATCCCCATCCTCCTCCGCTCTCGCTGGCTTTGCCACATTAGGCTTGGGTTTGTAATGGCTGCACCAGAACATCCCCAGCTGCCGAAATGCAGCCTAACCAGGAGCCCTGGTGCTGACACTTGTGGTCCAATGCCATTTTGCCTTTGGTTAACCTCGTCTGGATGTTCAACCTCTGTGCTGCAGGATCCAATTGACCAAGTTGGTCACTATTTTTATTCATGCTCTTCAGTCTGTTGGGATGATAAAAGCTGCTTAAAGATTCCCATCCTCAACATGAGGATGTTTTTGCAGAGGAGGTCTGCAGCAGGTTGCTCAGATGGGAAACCACCAATCAATTTGTGTTCATCATAGATGAGTACAAATTAAGAACCCATTCCTGAGGCTTCACGAGGTAACAAGGATTGCCCAAGATGAAGCCTCATGTTCTCCACATTAACTGTATCCAGCCAGGGAACAACCAGGTGGAGTAGCAGGTGGGTAACAGAAACAGGATACAGGTCAAAGGCAACAGAATAAATGGGGCCAGAGGTGTTTGGATTGGCTGGCAAAAAGGAGAGAAACAAAGGAAAAAAGCTCCTGTTGTTTCCATCCAATAGAAAAAACCCCAGGCTTATCAGTTCATAGACTAACACTGGTTTCCCAAAGTCTTTGCGTGGCAGCAGTGACAAGTGAGTCAGGCTTTTTCACACCAGCTTGCAGCCTTCCCTTCCACAGCTGTGCAGAAAATCTTGGATTTTGTTTTTTTAGTGAATAGAGTCTGTTTTGAGTTTGTAGCAGTCTCCCCATGTGCACATTTGCAGGAGTTCACTTGCATTACCCTGCGAATTTTCTTTTCCTCCCTCCTTTTTATTAAGAGATGTATTGATTTCTGTATTCAGTATACAGTTACTTTATGGTGTTGCAGCTGTGTGTTTTGTAATTAGGGGTATGTGAAAATGCTTTGTGTAGATTAAAATATTTCTTTTAATATAATCTCCTCTTGCTTTCATAGATAAACAGACACACCGTTGCAGATCACATTGCTGATTTTATTTGTAATATTGCTTTAATATCTATTTCAGAGGAATGTAACCTCCAGAAAAGTACCTTCCACACCTTCACTACCTTTCCTTTCCCTCTTCACTCTGTGTGGATCCAGGCCATCAACACTTGAGCTTTTGACCAAATGGGTTTCAGATCCTCCTTGGATTCTGTTGTGTTTATGTGGCCACAGAAATTATTAAAGATTGTTGATGTTTGAGAGGATCAAGGTATATATGGAGATGTTAGACCGATTCCTCAGCAACACAAGCACAACAGCATCTGTAGCAAGCGAAGGGAATCGTTCTTGCTGTGTGTGTGTCGGTGGCTGCTGGGGTTTGGTCCACCCCTGCTGCTGGTACAGGTTTTCTGTGGAAGAATCCACTGTGAGAAATGTCCTGTAACTGTGATGGAGAGGTAGGGCTTGGGAGTGAAATTGTGATACCAGTGGGATTTCACTCCACCTTTTTTTGTACCAATTTGGGGAGATGATTTGTCTTTCTCTCCATGTTTCTCAGTCTGAACCCACTGGGACTGATGCCAGCAGATGCCCATGGGCCACAAGAGCTCATTAGACCTTGCCCAGTGTGCCATGAGTTTGCAGAGAGCTCCTGACGTGTTGGGAGGTTTTTGTTGATGGCCTGGAAATCTCTTGAAACCCCAGAAATAGCTGAAACAGCAAACGGAGTTCATGAAAACCAGGTCTTCCTTTTCCCTCCTTTTTAAGGAAACCCATGTTTGATTTCCTTCTTCATACTTTACACAGTAGTTTTTAGATATAAATTATTTTAACATTTTTTTTGTGTGAAAAGTCATATATACATATATGAAGTTATTAAAAAGTTGAGTATATGTTGAGTATAAAATAGTGACTTCTTTGTTTCAGATGTTAGCAGCCCCTAAAAATGAGTTGTTTATCCTCTTGTAAAGTCAGTGCTGTAAAAAAAAAATATTAGAAATAAAAGATGTATTAGATGTATCTTTTATTATTTATTTCTGATTCAGTATTTGATACAGCTTGTGTATACCCTTGTGAGAACCACATACTGAAATGCAGTCTTTTTTAAAATGGAGTAACAGCAATTCCTTGGGATCCCAACAATTTTGAGGAAACTGGCCCTCCGGGTGTGAATGGTGTTGGATGCCATCCTTCACTCTCCAGCGTTGCTCCCACCTAAGCATGGCTGAATCTTGGGGACCATTTTGTGTATGTGCTAAGTTTCGCAAGTTCATCGATGTCTGTGTTCAGATCCAGCTGTACGGTGTTACCGTGTGTCTTGTGGTTCGCTTCAGCCCGGTTCACTATGATTTCTGAAACAGCATTCCCGTTTTGTACTTAAATTTGTATAGAATGATATAAACCCTTAAAAGATCATGGCTTACTGTAAAAACCAAAAATATTAGCTGTTTGGCGTCTTCAATTGCATGACTGATCAGATCTGACAATGAAGATGGGTGCTTTCATCTAAGAGCATTGATTTCAATGGTAATATATTCATTTTCTTTTCATTTGCCGAGCACCTGTTTTGGACAATGTTTTGGTTTCCACAGTAAAGCAATATGCAGTAGGTATTGTGGCATTATCTCTGTAATTGTTTTGAAGACAGAATTGTCCCTTTCCAACACGTAATGAAAATAAATGCCTTATAACAAGTTCTACTTTGCTTTCTCTTTACGAGCAGATAGGGCGGCGAGGTGAGCAGTGTTTTCATGAGAATTTGGTTTTCACATCCTTTCCCAGTGCCGCTGTTTGCAGTTACATTGGACCTCCTTGTGCCAGCACCACTGATAAGCGAGGCTGCCTTGGTTTTGTTCTGATTTCTAAGACCAGTGGGAAGTCAGCTATTTATATCTTACTGCACAACACAGCTAAACCTCACTGGAATGCAGGCTTCTGCTGTTCTTAAGCATTTATTCCTAGCATAGGCTTCTGGAACAATTCCTTCATCATCCTGGGTAGGGAATTCTTGATTTCTCAAAACCTAGCAGGATTTTTAGTCAGGATCCCATTTTGGCTAGTGCAGGAAAGATGAATATCTCACCTAGAAGCATTAAATTTTGCTAAGCAATAAGCAAGGGCACTGGTGTAACCCCTTCCTGGGATCAGCGCTTGGTGCCAGCCCCAAGGCCGAGGCTGGCATTTGCGGGCAGGTGAGGCAGCCTCCCAAGCCCAGACCTCCAGCCTTGAACTCCTTTTTTGCCTTTGAAGAAAGTCTTTGGGTCCCAAGCGTTTGTGATTACTTGATTACCCAATAAGACAGAATTTATAGTAGCTCCATCGAGTAACATTGTTTCTCCTTTTGTTGATTTTTGGGTCACAGTTCTGCCTGTGACTGCCATCCTTTGTGGAAGAACATGTCTGACTCCTTTGGAGGTTGTGCCTGTGGTGGGTTGTTTGGTTTTGTTGGGTTGGTTTTTTGGTTTGGAGGTTTTTGTTTTGCCAGGGTTTCTGTGTATTTATTGTGACAGATAGACATGAGTTTGCAAGGAGCTGTATGGGAGATGCTACCTGCAGACACTGCCACAAAAAAAGGAGAAACTAAGTACAATATTCAAATTAAAATGTGAATGAAGATCAATATGTAAAATGTGACTTTTACAGCTGGGTTAACTCCCCAATAGCTGACATTTTAGTACTGTTGTCATGGAACAGCTTCAGTTTCACTCCTGTCCCTGTGCATGTTTCCCTGGGGTTAATGAGAGTGCAAGTGCCTCAGGATGGGGCTGCGACACTCACATCTCCCCGGTGTATTTTCCCTAGCCTGGTGCCGAGGGGACCCCACACACCCACTCCCAGTGCAAGTCACTCTTTGGGCTAACAGCACTGGTGTTTTTTAGCACAACAAGGGAATATGTTGAGTTCAAAGCCTGGCAGCTGTTCTCTTGGCATCATGGCTGTCCTGTGGGCCACAGGTGATGGGAAACTGAGTTTCAACCTGTAGGGTGGGATCCAGCCCTGGCAGTGGAGCACTCTTTTCCTCTCCTGCTGATACACGTAGAAAATCTAAAATCTTATGATTGGTGTTCAGAGACTTTCAGGACAAGCTTCCCCAGCCCAGGCACCATCAGTGCTCCAGCCGTGTGGCTTGAAGCCCCCAGGGAGGTTCTGCCTGTTGGTGCTGTGCTGGCAGGACATCATGGCTGCTGCGAGCCAATGCGCAGGAGAGGCGTCCCCTCAGGACCGGCCTTCACCTCTGGGGGAACACAGACCATTAGTTTTCCTCATGGTTAGCCTATTTTTAACTTTTTTTGGTTAAATCCAAACAGCTTGACTTGGTCAAGTATTGCCCCAGGGTTTAACCTTCTAAACTGCTTTCTGAAAGTAGTGTTTCACTGAAGCACCTGGGACCCCCAGCGCTGGGCTCTACGGCACCGCCAGGCCCCAGGCAGGCAGGGAGAGCCCCACCATGCTCAGGACTTCGGGGAGGCATTCTCCATGCTGGGCCATTGGCGGGCAGCAGCGTTGGAGCCTGGGCAAGGAAGGAAACACCACAACAACATCTGTGAGGGGAGGCCTCCGTTCCCCCTCCTGTCCTCCAGGACTGTACAAGCCCCGCAGTGTGCTTGCAACCGAGACTGAAGCTGCCAAAACAAAGGAAGGAACCCACTACAGTTTTATTTTTCCTTAGATAAATTTTTTATATAGAATATATTACAGTCAGAGTTCTCAGCTTTTAATCAAAAGATAACAAGTTATTGCAGTTTTTTTACCCAGTGAAACTACCGGTGAAAGAAGAACTTTCTAGAAAGCTGTCTTGTCATTTAAAAAAAAAGAGGGAAAAAAAAACCCCCACCCGGACAGAAAGGACACACATAGGTTGCACTTCGTGCCCACCAGTGCCCGGCCAAGCGGGTGGGCATCCATGCGGACAGGGGAGCGTGAGGTGAAGAAGCGGCAATGGGCACAACACTATGGCGAGGGAGGCGGGCCTGGGCGCTAGCGAGGTCGGCTTCCTAGGCACGATGCTTCTGCTCCGGCTTAATTGCTTTTAAATCAGGAAATGAAATTGCGGTGAGGAGGGAAGAGGGCGGTGGCGGCTGTTGCCTGCATGGGGCACGTTGGGGCCCTCAGCCTCGCCTCAGCTCGTGCAGCTTGTGGGCGACACGCTCCAGCTCAGCTTCGATGGCAGCCAGGCTCTCCAGCTCCTGGTCCTGCAATACAAGCCCAGGACACGCATCAGTGGCCATGGATGGGCTACCCTTGACCACCCTGAGCTGTGGAAAGCCTTGCCTGGGGCTAGCTGTCAGCAGTGGCATGAGCCCGCTCCTGCATTTACTTCTCCTCATCTGTGTGCAACACTAATTAGTCCCGTCCTAATGTTAAATGGCTGTGATGGGGACAAGACACATAACCCTCATCCATCCCCGGCCCCACTGCCAGGCAAGGCAGCCCCCACCAGGTCTCTACCTCCAGAGACTGGGGCTGGGTGACTGCCAGGGAGCTGGGGCCAGGGCAGGGGCTGCCAAATGGCACTGGGCACCTGTGTTTAGGTGGTGGTGTCAAACTGGGACAGGTTTGGGACAGGCCGCACGTGCTCACTCATGGAGAGGACAGCTGTGTCCTCTCTCCCCACATTGCTCTGGGTGCCCACATGTGCCTCCAGTGCCAGAAGAGGCCTTTCCATTTGGGGAAGTAGGGACTGAGGAAGCCAGCAGTTTAAAGGCTCAAGCTGCCCACTGCTGGGTGGCCTTTCCATAGCGGCTCTTGTGTGTCTATGCCATCACCTGAACCTATTTTATTTAGCACAGGTACTCAAACTCGTAACTGCATGACTTTGTCTGAACTCCGATCATACGCAGCAGGCCCTATCTCGCTGCCAGCCCCGGCCCTGCCTGTCCCTCCAGCTGCATCACCTAGAGCTCGCTGCAGATCTAGTGGTAAAAGTACCTTCTCCTGCCAGAGGAAAGCTCTGGCAGAGCTGAGATGTCCACCCTCATAACTGTGTTAAAAAAAAAAACAAACAACAAACGTCATTTGTCTCATCCTTGAGCCATTTTCCTGAACAAGTTACAACTCACCCTGTCCCTCATCAGGGCCCATGGCTCAGCCCCTGGGAAGGCTCTGGTCACTGCACTGTGCTTAGCCTCAGCAAGTGCAGGAGACAGCACTGACAGCCCCTGGCTGTGCCCACACTGGCCTCAGTGGCCAAGCAACGCAGCCACATGGCCCAAAAGCCAGAAGAGGGGACAGGGTGCCAGCTGCTCCAGCAGAGCTAAAGCCTGTGCCTTCCCTTCCCTCACTGCCAAGTGCCTGGGCTGACACCACCTTACTGTCTCCCAGAGGCCCTGATCTAGTTTCTTAAAAAACAACCAAAAATTCCTGTCACAACCGTAAACAGAGCAGTTTTACAACCTCAGCAACCTCCTTCCTAGTCCCTGTGCAGAGGCTGAGCCCACTGCCTTGAGGCGAAGTGCACCCCTGAGCCGCTGGCAGAGGCATGTGGGGAACAGCCTTTTTGGGGGAAGAGACCCAGGGACACGAGCAGACGATGGTGAGGAGGCAGACGAGGCAGGTCTCCATCTCCTCAGCAGGCACCCACTGCATCCCTGCTCAGAGCTAAGACATTTGGCTTTGCTTTGACCCAGCACGACTGGAGAGGCCCCCTCAGCAGGGGATGCTGATGGGCAACCTTTGGGCAGTGTTTTGATGTGTTACTAAAGCAAGAGGGGTACTTTGGAGGCAAGAGAGGTGCAGCAGACTGGCTCCACTCACCTGCTGCCCCAGTCTGTTCTCAGGCACCTGTTCATGGCTTGTCCCAGAGCAAAGCCCATGCCTGGCCCCACCATCCAGCCCTCTGTGCTACCCCAAATAAACATCCATGCCTGGAGCTGGGCCTCAGCACAAAGGCAAAACTACTGCACCTGGCTGTCAGGTAGGTGCTGAGCTACAACACAACACAGCACAGCTACCACATGAGGTACCCAGGAAAGTGGTCTCTGACTTTGGAAGTCTGGCTCAGCTGTATTCCCATATCTGTCAACCATGACTACACCCTGGCTTGCCTCTATAAGGGGTCTGACACTACTCACACCGTCCCTGAGCCAGAGGAAGCCTTCCCTTTGACTTGGAGAGACTCTGGGACACAAGACCCAACCCCAGGCTTCCGAGACAGTTCTGGTCACCATGTCCAGCACAGACCAATGCAAAAGTCCTCTCTCATTTTTAAGATTCTGTGGTGCAAGGGATGTTTCTGCAGGAGTCACTAAAACAAGGATAAAAACCAAAGGCACTGACAGGTGCAAATCTCAGTGATACCTAGGGTTGAATGACTAGAAGGTCACCAGGATCTCCTTAATGTCACACAGCACAATGCCAAGGTACCATTGACATGTCCAAGCATAGTTAGGATTCCCAAGTAGTAACCAAGAGGGATTTATTCTTAAGCTTACGTACACCAACCTCCGTTCTCCTGTTAGCGCTGCCTTCCTCGTCCTTCTTTTCTTCGGGCATGGGACCAAGTGGGAAGCCTTCACTGCTGTCCTCCTTCGAGTGATGCTTCCACGACCTTCTCACATCTTCCTCTGGACTACTGAAGTCATACTTGCGGGATCTGAATGCCATTTTCATGGATCTGTCTGGGTCTTCCTCACTGTCGTTGTCCTCCATACGCTTCTTCGATGTCAGCTGCTTGGCCAGCTCATCCATTTTGTTCCACCTCTTGGAGTCTTCCCACTCCCTGGAGGACTCCTCCTCCATCTCTTCACTTTTAGCATCCCTGGGCTGGAAGGTGTCCTCCTCCTCCTCCTCCTCCTGCATCCCCTCATCTTCTAGGTGATGCCTTCCTCCTCTCAGTGCCCGGGGCTGCTCCTCCTCCTCCTCCTCCTCAGAGCTCCGCCCATCTTTGCCAAATCCCAGAGCATCATCATTATCTGAAAGAGCATAAAACACAACAGTTAGCACAAGTGTTAACCTGGTTATGCTCCACCTTTGATCCCAGCCTTCAGGGATGATGAAAAGTGGGTTTCCTGACTTTGGTCCATTTTCCCGGGATTCTGGAAATACTCACACTCACATCACCATGGCAGTAACAGGGCTTGGAGGCAGCAGTCAAAAACCATGTGGGAAATTAATTGTCCCCAGGTGCTACGAAAACAGAGCAGCAAGCATCTGCTGGGGCTGTGTTACCCACTGTACGTGGGTCCATGTGGTAGGGTGCTTGTGGGGGGGGGGTGGGGGGGGGGTTGGGGAGGGTGCTTGGGGGGGGGGGTCTGGGTGGCTGTTGGGGGTTATTTCTGTAAACCCAGAGAGCGTCTGCCTGGACTTATGGGCTTTAAAGCCTTTTATTGGTCTATCCCAGTACTCTCAGCTCACCCAGGGTAGATATCAGGGCAGTCTGGGATACGTACTGTCGTCTCCCTGCATCTCCTCAGCCTCCTCGTCCTCCTCAGCCAAATCGAGTGATCTCTCTGCTTCGGTCGGGTCCTCCTCTGCAGCATTCTCCCACTCCACACGCTCCCCTCCCTTGTTCTGCTCCTGGCCCTGCCTGGGTGGCTGCTCTCCCTCGTCCTCCAGCTCCAGGCTGTCCCTGGGGCCTCTGGGCTGCTCCTCTTCATCCTCTTGCTGCTGCCGCCGCTCATCCTCACTGAAGTCTTTGATAATGTGGTTGTCCAAAGCTCCATCTTGCTGAGCATCCTCTGAACCCCTGATCTCGTTGCTCTCCGCTTCCTCCTGATCCTCCTTCTCTCCAGGGTCAGCATCCCGTGGCCTGGGCTCCCTCTCCTCCAGGCTGTTTTTTCCCTCTTCTCTTGAATCTTCATTTTGCTGGGTTTTCTGTGCTGCCAGCTCAGCCAGGGGCTCCGCGGGCTGCTCCCCTGCCGCATCTGCAGAGGGAGGAGCAAGAAGCAACACCTCTCCTGAGAGCTCATTTCCCCAACAACGAAACCCTTAGGGAGCTCCAGCCCTGCTCAGCAATCTGCTAAACCAGCCCATGGATCCCTTCACAAGGGATCACTTCAACATATGCTTGTGTTGGAGAAAGCTGGGGCTATCGCTGGTGCCTGCTCTTGAGGAAAGACTCGTGAAGTTGAAGCTAAACATATGCCCAAGTGCTTTGCTGCGGCACAGTCCTCATCTCCAGCTCTTGAGATGCCAGCAACAAACTTGACCTGCACGAAACCAGGTCACACGTAAAATGAAAGGATTTAGGAGTGCGATATGTCACTTCCACGGCTCTCCCTGCTCTGAGTGCTGCACTAACATCACACCCTTGTGTCTCCCACTGGGTTGAAATGGGAGCCAGTGCTGTTTGCGGCTGAGCCGGAGGGAGCTGAGGCCGACTCTGCCTCTGCAAAACAACAACTCAGCGGGAGCTTAATGTGGGCTGGGCAATTGCTCCTGCTCATGTCACAGACTGGCCTCTTTGAACATAATTAGCCATAGAAATCACTTTGCAGAAGAAAAGATGGGGAGAGGGCATGGAAAGGTGAGCACAGCCCCAGGCAGGGCTGAGGAGAGCACTGGGACGAGAGGATGCAGAGAGCCTGCAGACTTGGACAGCCCAACGTGCCATGCTTCATCCTCATGCAGTCTCCCCACTGCTGGAGCAAGAGGTTTATGTCTTCCCCGGTGGGAGGTACAGCCAGAGCCACCTACCCTCTCTGCTGGCTTTTGGCCATGCTGGCTGCAGCTGCAGCCCCTGGGGTATCACTCCTCATTGCCTCGGGAAGCTTTGGGCTGTCATCGTGGCATTGCTGGTCTGCTGTGGCTCAGCCACATGCCCCAGAACCCACTCAAGACCCTTTGTGATGGTGCTGCTGCTGGACAAGAAACTATCTCGCCCCACATTGGCATCATCTCCTCCTGACGTGGAAAAGGGAAGAGGCTGAACTCTCCTTTCTGCTACACTGCCTGTCTCTGCCCAGGTCACAGAAACCTGGTGACAAGGGGAAACCCCAGCAGAATGAGGTCTTTCCAGGACACAGGTGTTTTGTGTGGGTGTGTGCACTGTGTGTATCCCAGGTTCAATTTTCCCTTCAGAGACCCACAACCTCATATCTGGGATGCCTGGAAACAAGGGTGGCAGGAGCAGACCCAGGTTGCTCCTGCCTGTATCACCGAGTCTTTCAGTGTGTGTGGGGTTTCCCTGACTGACTCATTTTAAGCATTAGGAGCGAGTGCTGGTGCTAGCAGGAGGCTGGAAGAGATCAGTATCGATTTGGTAACTTGACCGTCACTGGCTACTATAGCTCGGAAATTACCCATTGTTTGAGCTGATAAATAAGAACAAAGCAAACACTGCGTTGCTTGTGTGTGTGTCAAAGGCAGCATCAAAGACGGCGGCTAAATGAGAAGCAGATGGACGCATCAAGGCTGTTGGAAAGAACATCCCTGTTTACTGTCTGACCTGGATTTCCTGGTGGGGGGAGGCTGACACTGACCTCTCAGCTTGATCCTGTCGTTCTGAGTTTCAAGGACTTCGGAAAGTTCATCTTCAAAACCACTGTTTTTCTTCTGCTGCTGAGTTCTCTCATTGGCACCTGCATCAAGGAACAAAAGGTAGGGAAAAGCAACGGCCCCTCCTGTGTATCAGAAAGCAGTGGTAGGAAAATACTTCTGTGCCCTTTATAATTTTGCGCATATTTTCTACAATGGACAAATCTGCCAAAAGGGAGCTATGAGGAGAAGCGCAACTAGAGGGTATGTGAATCAACTGCAGTAACAAAGTCACCATCTAAAACATCATCTGCAGGGACGAAAAAGGTCTCTAAACAAACAGAGAAGCAGGGTTGCTAGGAAAACTAATATTGATGAAGGGCTGGGGAATAAGAAATGCTGAACTGCAGTGCATTGAGGCCAACAAAAGACTTAAATATCAGAGTACAGAAGGATAAAAATTGCCTGCTGCCAGATGCTGCCCATGTACCTCTCTGCAGTGAGCTCTGAGAGCCCTGTGCCCTCCTGCCTGCTCCTGAGGACCCCGCTCCTCAGGATGCTAGGAGGGAGTAACACAACTGAGGAGAGTCTGGTCCCATCCTCCTGACCTCCACCCTTTAGATATTTATAAGCATCAATGAGATGTCCCCTCAGTCTCCTCTTCTCCAGGCTAAACAGCCCCAGCTCTCTCAGCTGTTCCTTCTATGGGAGATGTTCCAGTCCCCTCATCATCTCAGTGACTCTACGCTGGACTCTGTCCAATAGCTCCTTGTCCTTCTTGAACTGGGGAGCCCAGAACTGGACACAGTATTCCAGATGTGGCCTCACCAGGGCGGAGTAGAGGGGGAGGAGAACCTATCTGACCTACTGACCACACTCTTCTTAATACACCATTGCCATTGACGTTCTTGACCACAAGGGCACAGTGCTGGCTCATGGACAGCTGCTGTCCACTAGGTCCTTTTCCCCTGAGCTGCTCTCCAACAGGTCAGTCCCCAACCTATACTGGTACATGGGGCTGCTCTTCCCCAGATGCAGTACCCTACACTTGCCCTTGTTGAATTTGTTTCTTCCCACTGAAGTCTCCAGCCTGTCTAGGTCTCACTGAATGGCAGCAGAGCCTTCTGGTGTATCAGCCAGTCCTCATAGCTTTGTATCACGAGCAAACTTGCTGAGGGTACCCTCTGTCCCAACGTCCAGGTCATTGATTAATGTATTGAACAGAGCTGGACTTGGTGCCGACCCCTGAGGAACAGCACTAGACACAGGCCTCCAACTAGACTCTGCCCCACTGACCCCAACTCTCTGAGTTCTGCCCTTCAGCGAGTTCCCAATCCACCTCACTATCCAGTTATCCAATCCACACTTCTGAAGTCTGGCTGTGAGGGTGATATAGGAGACAGTGTTGAAAGCCTTGCTAAAGTCAAGCTAGACCACATCCACTGCCCTCCCCTCAACTATCCATCCACTTATGCCATCGTAAAAGGCTGTACTGGAATTCCTGGAACCGTATGTCCTAGGGCACATTTATATCATGTCAAATTAATGTAAAATGCAAAAAAACCCCAAACAACAAAGCTGTGCAAGGAGCTACAACAGATTAAACACCTCTTTCTGAAGAACTATAGTGACATTGTACCTTGAGCAGCGATTTCCTGAAGTTCCTTCAATAAATTTTGGTGGCGAAGGATGGAAATTATTCGTTCATCTGCAATAAGGGAGACTTTGTACAGAAGGTGGTCAAAGACAGCTTCACCCCACCCCCAGGAAACGAAAAACACCCCCAATTACCACCTCCCTCTTCGTTTACTCCTTTCTCTTTGTTGGCCTGATTTGCTACTGCATCTCCTAACCATGTGGTTAAGATGACAAGAAGGTCCCATGAAAACCAGGTAGCACCATGTCACCCAGCACTCCCCTGGCCACGGTGCCAGCATGATGCATGGCCCGGGCTGAGCAGCAGCTCTCTTCCTGCTTCTGGGGCCTGGTACAGCCCAATGGGGTGACCGTGACAAGGTGAGTGTGTCAGGTGCTAAGACGTGTCAGGGCAGGACCAGCCCCTGCTTGTGTCTCTGCCAGCTCTGCTCTTGTTTATACCCAGCATTAAATCTGAGCCCGTACCTCCTCTGAGCGTTTCTAGGCATTCCTCACTGATCGGAAGGGGGTTTGGCTTTGATAAAGTATCAGAGATGACCTCTACAATGCACTTCATCACCTAGAAAGAGACAAAAATATAGATTAAAGCACTGCTTTTTTGTCATTTTTTCCTAAATCTATTTGTTACCAAGGGTAAAAGGCAGCAGATGATGGCACAGACCTTCTTGCTTTTCTGGTCAAGCCAGAACTGAGTGTTCGGTTCCTGTTTTACCTAAAGCAGGAACAGAAGGTACCTCCCAAAGCTGAGAAGTGAGCAAATGACACATGGCAATGGAAAGAGCTTTTTCAATATGACACACGCTTCAGCTGAGGATCTCACAGCTCCAGCCCACCCCAGGGGCTGGGCACATCAGGACATTAAAGGGGATATGGATATATACATAGAGAGCTCAAAATCATCCTCTTTTAAGTCAATATAGCTGAACCTGCATCTCATAAGAGGGCTCTCATTGTAGAGAGAAACAAGTGGTCATAGCTCTTCAACCTTGAAATGTCGCAAGCTATTTGAGTTCTGGAAAGGGCACCATAGTTAGACTGCAGCCAGACACAGAGGGCAAGATAAGGCAAATTGTACTTTCAGACACAGATGAGAACTACTGCTCTAAAGCTATAGAGAAGGACAAGACACTGGAGAAGTGTTTGACCTTGTGCTTGAGTGTTCAAGCTGTCTATTATAGAGTGGAAGAGCTGTACACAGAGGCAGGTTATCTGAAAGCAAGGAAGCTCCCACACTTTCCTCGGAGGCAGTTGCAACTGCCTGAAGCAGCTCCCTAGACAGGATGACCTCTGGGCCTGCTCTTTCCAGCAGCTTTTTTCATTGGTGTAAAATGAGAAGCATGATTTATCCACTTTGTCACCTGTACTGACGTTGCAGGCCTAGCTCTTCACCCGTGGAACTGCAGCACCACTGATCCCATGGGGAACATCAGTGTGGTACATGTGGTAGAACAAAAAACTGCAGGCGCAAAGGCAAGGTGACACCTCTGGCAGGGGTGACAGCACCCTTGCCATGCTGAGACGCATCACCAGGAGCCCTGCTGTGTTTGTCATGGTAAACCCAAAAGGTCACACAGGAGAGAAAGCAGCATTCACGACAGTCCGATGCTGGTTAGTAGTGCAGGAATCAGGCTGCCCAGTTCAAAAGGTTGCTTATTTTTAAAGCAGCCCAGAAAGTAAGCAGGGCTTACAAGCGCCTGTGGAAAAAGAGAGGCTAAGTTGAAAAGAAAGGATACAAGTAAGCCTTGGAGACAAAAATTCACTCACTGAACCTCTTTCTTCTGATGATTTCTGTAGGCAGCCCTAAGAGCCTTGACCTCCCTCCCAAGGTGCCATTCTCAGGAGAGCAAAGCACTGTGGCTGCAGTAGAAATTAAACACAAGTCAGCAATTCACAGTCATCTACAATGCTGCTCATTCAAGCAATCAGATATATTCACTGACCAGATGGAATAGGCAAATTTTCACCCTGTGTGAGGAGAGAATTCTGCTTTTGTAGATCACAGCCATAAAATGCTGAACTCTTAACTACTTACAGAGTTTGAGGGGATTGCCTGCTGGATTAAAAATGTTACAGGAAAGATCTAACAAAAAAGAAAGTAGGGAAATTTCCATGGTATCATTCTCCTATACCACAAAGCACCCATTAACATTGATTTTAGATGACTTCAAGTCCCTTCACTCTGCCATTAAATAGAACAAACCCCAGATTCTGATACTTTCCTTCCACATTTCCCAATCTCTGGAGCCACTTATTCCAGCAGTACTTGATGCAACTTCAGAGGTAAGGACATTCTCAGCATGAGAAATGAGAACCTGGTCTAATGAAACAATATACAAGCTTTTTGAAGACTTCTAAACTGATTTAAGGTCTTTATCTGAACACAAAGAGACACATCAGTCACCAGTTCTGCCAACTCTGTGGGGGAACTTTGAAATGTAATGAAATGAAATGAGAACTGCAGTCATTCCACAACACTCTCCTTGACTTTTTGTAAAGAGCAAGTCTTGCAGAGTGAGGCTTCACAAGGTCATGAAATCACAACCTGCATCAGGAAATTAAGGGGATCCTTTCCAAATGAATGTAAATAATCCAGAAACTCAGACTGGAATGTTGCCATAGCTATCCTCTAACTGTGAGCATGTAACTAGATCCTCAAGAGCTGCTCATGCTGGCCCTATGCAGAAATTTCTGAAGGATCATGTCTTTACAAGGGTAAACTTTATCACTTTTGAGTTTGGCTATGCTCAGGCCCTTCTGAAAAGTGTGGTTGTAAGTGAGAAACAGTGTCCTTTGAGCACAAGAATGGGCAAACATCAGAGATATTGTAAATGCTTTGGTCATGTTCAGCTCCCCAAGGAAAGTCCTTGGTGTAAGGAAAGTCTGATGAGCCAAATGGTGGTGGAACTGAGCACAGTGTGGCATTCACTGCTGTACCCATGGGATGACATCCCTGTCCTTTCCTGTCCCGTGAGACCAGGAGTTCCTTCACTGAAATCCTGTCTGTCAGAAGGTGGAAAAGCCCTATGAATCCCTCCAGTTGCAGCAAAAATTCAAAGAAAGGTGTGGTCTGATTTTGCTCTCAGCCAGACCTATGTCAGTGCAGCATCCAGGGCAGGCCAGAGTGCCATGAAGGGGCAGGTGCCTGCCCTGAGTCCCCTTTCTCAGTTAGCAGCACACAACCTGAAGCAGGAGCCCAGTGGCTCAGAGCTCATGGCTCAGCCCTGGCAAGGGCTAAGCAGGCTAAAAGTCTTAATGAAGCAACAGCTCTCCAGGCACATCTGACAGGAGACTGGGGAGCATTTTTCATGGCACTTGCCCTGTAGGTAACAACGAGTGGATACACTGTGCAATGAAGCCTGTGGCTGAGAGTGACATGAATGTGTCCTCCTCCACTGCTGCCTGGGGAAAACCACAATGTGGCTAGAAGATTTCTTCAGACAAAGACTTTCAAGAAGTAGGGTAAAGGGGTGATGTTTCCTTTCTAGACATTAATTTCTGTAGAAGTCTTAATTTGAGCAGTTAAGAGATTCGCTTATCTGAAAGACTTACAGTATCAGGAAGGATGGGGGTGGGGATTGTGTGCCACAACACACCTATTCAAGCATTCAGGTGCCAAAAGCCCACTTGGAGTGAACACAGTTGTGAAGTGCAGCTATGAATGTCAGATGTGACACAGATCCATGCACGGAAGCCTATAAAAGAAGGCTGGAGAGGTCAGCCAAGTCACACACCGCTCGTAGCCATCCAGACAGGCTGAGTAGTGGCTGAGGACAGATTAGCAATCTAAGAGCAGCCAAGTGCCTATTTTTTAACAACATGGCTGTTTAAGTGGCATATCACACACATAGAAACAGATGTATACACACCCCCAAACACACACAGTTCCAGCGATGCCCGTTTCTGAATCACATCTCCCCCTACTCCCCTGAGTCACCTCCTATTGGAAGCTTTGAAAAGCTGAAAGTAGGAGGACGGTGGGGGGTTATACCCAACCTCTATCCACAGCCTCACCATTCTCCAGCCAAGCTTATTTGGTCCCTTTGGTACATTCTGAGGGACTTCTCTCCTGCTCAGGTGCCCAGAAGTTAATGTACAAAGGCTAAATCCCGGTAGGGAGGCATTGGGGGCAGAGGGATCCTGCTGTAGGAATCTCATGCAAATCCCTGGCACTTCCTACAGAGCATTTTAGCAGGGGCAGTCAAAAGCCAGCCAGCTACGTGGAGGTTAAGCATCACATTCTTCATCCTCGTCACCCCTTACACTACAGATCCATCCTTACCTTAGTGTCCCCTTTATTCATGTCATTCGTCACGGGAAGGGAGATGGCTGTAAAATGAGGAAAGGGCAAAAAAAGAGAGCTTGTTATTCATCTCCACTGGGAGACAAGTGGAGAAACCCTATCCTGATAAAAAATGAGAGTGATGAAGAGGGGCATCTCACTTTGTTGGAAGTGGTCCTCGGGTGCAGCAGCTAGATGCATGCATTGTGTCCTCTTCCCCCCCAGTCTTTCCTAGGGAAGGGAAAGGAAGGGAAGGGAAGGGAAGGGAAGGCTAATGGCAGGGCCCAGTGGCGCCGACGCGGTCCCCGGACAGTGACCTTGCGGCGGCCGCTGTCCGCGGTGCTGAAGGGGCAGAAGCGGCCGCTGTCCGCGGTGCTGATGGGACAGGCAGGAACGGAGATGGACGGGGCAGCGCTCCCCGCCGGGCTAAGGGTCCCGGGAGTAGGGGGGGGGACACGGACCTCATCCCGGCCCCACTTACCCGGCACGGCCAGGAGCAGGACGGCGAGCAGTTCTGAGCGGCTCATGGTGCTGTCGGGATGGAAGGAGGGAGTCAGGGGCAGAGGGTGAGTCTGTCCCTGGCACGGGGGCTTCAGGCGAGGTGCCGAGGGGATACCAGCACCGTGTGTGTCTACGCCAGTGCCTTGGCTGAAGATCTCAGATGGGGCACTGCAGCAACCGGCTCATTTATATACCTCAGCCCCTCGGAAATGGCGTCAGGAGGAAGCCACCTCCTACTCTCTCCCCCCTCCCCTCGCACACAGCCTTCCCATCAGCCTCCACCTCTCGCCGGGTGCTGGAGAAGTGGCCACACGCCAGGATTCCCTCCGACCCCCATGGCTGCCTGGGCAAAGGGTTCCAGCAGCAAGGTGTCAGGCTTCAGTTCCTCCATCTTCTCACCCTCAGCAGGTGCAGGAAGGTTGTGTGTTTCCAGGCTATCACTTTTTCAGTGCTTCGCCGAGCACTGGCAATCTGCAAGCACCTCTGCATATGTGCCCTCTCTGTACCAGTAGTCAATAGTGAGAGTCCCTTCATATTCCAGCCAGCATAGCCACCTGTAGATAGATGTGCCCTCTAGGGGTGCTCTAGTCCTTCACTGACCACAAAAGCTTCCTAGAAAAGTATTTTAGAACAGATGCTGAAGTTTTTAGATGCCTGTTAAATGCCTCCCACAGAGGACAGAATTGCCTGTAAGTCTGGTTAAGAGCCAGAGAACTGGTCATCATTAAAAACCAGTTTGCCAATGGAAATTGTAAGTCCCAGCTGTTTTATGAAAAAAATTTTTAGTAGTAGCATATCATATGGGATAAATAGCAAAAGCTGGTGATTCTGTTGCTCAGCTATTGTGAATTTGCAAGGAAATTTTAATAGGTTGCTTTTCTTTGTTCAGTGGTTCATAACAACCTATAACATCACCTATACTCTCACTGCTAAGCACTCCAAAGTTGAAGTTAAACAAGATTATCTGGTTACTAATTTCCAGAGAGGAAGTAACAAATTATACCATTCCTTTACTCAAAAGCATTTCCATGCTCTTAAAAAAATGGCTACCTATTCTTTGGATGAAGCTTCTGTCAGGTCAGATAGACAGATTCTCTTTTGAAAGTGAAACCAGTGCTTCTTTAGGACAATGTTTCTTTAGGAATAGCACCTCTGCTAACCTGTACTATCACTCAGGCAATTTCAGAGGTCACAGAATCCAGGGACTTATACTAGAAAACCAAATTCAGAAAAATGCATTGTCGTCCTTCCACACCCTACCTTATTCTGTTCACTGGGGAGTCCTGCATGCAGCAAGCTAGATAGAACGTATCTGTAGTACAATGACAAGAACTTTTCTGTGAGACCAGGGGTACAGACTGCACAACAGGTTTCCAACTTCTCTTTCCATATGTACATGGAAATGTGCTCCCAGATGTGTGCTCTCAAATATGTACTCCTAAGTATCCCCTAGTATCTATGTGATTTAAATGCATGCTTCAAAAGGCACATTTGGATTGCAAAAGCCCACTCATATAAAAGCAAAGTTCTCCTTGTCTGTTACATTTTCTATTGAATAGTAGAGAAAAGCTGGACATAAATTGATCCTCTGAACAGTGCTTCGTGAATAACATTGATTGATGGTTAAATGATTATAAGACCATGAAATGAACACCCATGACAGGAACAATAGATATCCTTTATTTTTTGGTTGTTTGGTTGGGTGTTTTTTGTGTGCAGGTGTGATGTTGAATTATTTATTGGGACATGGAGGGTCTGTGTCATATACAATGGACTTTTACTCCTTCAGAATACATAGAGCATTTTAGTCTCCAAGTCTCAAATACTGAACATCATTAACCTTGTTAATTCCTATGTATTCCCAAGAGAGAAACAGATTGATCTGCTTATCAGGCTATGTTTACCTAGTCAATATTTACTTATCCTAACATATAAATGTTGATGTTATTAGGGCAATAAATTATCTCAGTTCTAATTCAGTTTCTTACATTAAGCCCTTTTGTTCCCTGAGGCCCCTTTATGAGAAATGCAACAGGATATGTAGTGCCCATGACTGTATTTTTTTCTGTCTTTCTCAAGCTGTGGACTTGCATCCATTAAGTTAATTGCAAAGGAGAAACAAAATGTTTTCCAGGTATGGCATGCATTCTCCCAGTGTAGTGGTATATAATGGATGATGAATTTTTCTATATCTTGTCCTAGCAAAATGGATATGAAACTGTTAATCCAGCAATCAGTACTTCTGCTGTTGAAATTTGTCTCATTAGGCACAGCTATATTAGGAACTTTTAAAGTAAAGCATGTCAGGGAAAGATTTATGTCAAAGAGCAAAAGTGATCAAATAAAAAAGTGGAAGGTATTCTGCCACTCAGAGAAAGGCAATGTCGGAACCAGACTTCAAGGGAAGAGCAGATCTGTGAGTCTCTGAAGTAGTTTGTGTTTTAGTATATGGAGAGCAGGAGTAGACCTTCAGTGGGTGGCAAAGTGATGATGGATGTTTCTGAGCAGTTCCAGCCTTGTAAAAAAGCCATTTATGTCTGTAGAGAGCAAGTCCATTTTTCCTTATAGCTGCCCAATTTCTAGTGCATGATGTGCAGTGAGAATGTGGAGAGCCATATACCATTACCTGCCTGTGGTCACTCGCATCACATGCAGGTGGACAGGGAGACAAGTTATTGTGGTGGGAAAAGGAAATTTGCCTTCCTAGCCTGAAAGGTGATTGGAAAAGATGGCAATGTCTGGAGGGGTGGAAGTAGACACCCAGCACTGTTGCATTACTCATGCTCTGAGCTGAGGGAACAAGAGAGCCAGCCTGAAAACCATAATGATATCTGAACATCTTCCTATGCATAAGTTCATTTACTTGAGATACCATGTGACTTGAGTGCTGTTCTCACTCAACACGAGTGAATTGTTTTTCTTTTTAATATTTCAGAATTTAGGAACCAAAGGATCTGGAGTAGGGCTCTGAGCTACTTTGAGAGCTTTGTTCTCTAAGGTCTTGACTGAAACTGGGTTAAGAATTCACTCCTTTCCTGTGCTTGGAGACACTGACACTGCATTTCAGACTGCTGTGGTTTTACAGATCTGGGAACTGAGGCACCGAAAGGGAAAAAGCGTAATTTTCATGGATATCAAAAAGGCTTGAAGCCAAGGCACAGCTATTACCCACACCTTAACCAAAAAGAACACTACGCAAAAAAATAGGCAACAGTTACCTTCTTGCATATGAAACCAATTGATAACTGTGTGTCTGAAAACCTGAATGTAAGTACACTGCCAAATTAGTAGCAAGGTCTATTAGAACTCCCACATCGCACCTTTTCTTCTTTCCCACGTTAGTCAATTGCTCTCACCTCTCAGTTCCCTCATATGAGCCTTGCTCATCTGCCTGTAAATAGAAATGAGCTTCAAAGCCCTGACTGCTGTTGTGAATATCCATCTACACTGTTAAAAGGCAGCCCTCTTTCTTCTTTTTCAGGTCAGAGGCAAATTGATGTTGATTTGCTTTGATTTTCTTAGTCTAGACTCTGCTTGCACCAACCTGAAATTAATTGATATTTCCTGTTCAAAGGTTTACTTACACCTCATAAAAAAGCCCAACGTTGTGCCCAATTCTGACAGTAGCTACTGCTCTGCCTATCCATTTCCATCTTTTCCTGGCATGCACAGCTCTCACTGGGGCAGATGGAGCATGTTCTCTGTTGGGAGAAGAGATGTCTCTGTAGCAATCACAGAATACCATCTGGGCTTGGATCTTAATATAATTTTTCTAAACGTTATTCGAACACCTATCTGGAAAATGTCATAGCACTCCAGTGCCTTGGTCAGTTCACCTAATGCTTAGAGAAAGCCCTCGCTGATTCCTGTGAGCCCTGCTGAATCAGCAAGGAAAGATGTGGAGATGGAGGTTCTCCCCAGCCAGAGGGATCTCAAACAGCCCCTTCAGGAAATTACTGATCATGTCTACAGCTCTGGTTTTATTTGACTTGTGACAGCAATGTCTGTGTCATGCTAATGTACACATTAAGCAACAGAAAACAATTTTCCAGTTCTAGAATGGGGTAAAAGAAGTTAACGGGAAGCCCATTGATACTGCTTGATGTGTACTTACCTCCCAAGTGAGAGACAGGTAGCACCATTAGTGCCCTGCAGGCACTAACAGGATTCATGAGGGAAAAAAAGTAATTACAAGAATGATTCAGGTCTTTGGACCTGCACTCCTCTCCTGGGGATCCGTAAGCTGATCAGACTCCTTCCACGCTGCCAGCAGCTCATAGCTAACACATGGACCCTCAGTCAGCATCAGCATCATCTCAAATTCTGTACATTAAATGACTGTCTGGTATATTTTGTACAGATTCATCTCATACCTCATCTTCTGCCTTTAAACACCTGCTCCTTCATTCCTGAAGTGTCCCAAGCTGTCTGTCCACTCCAGGCCAGCTGCTCAGTGAACACCAAGTGAGGCACAGGGGTACCTGGGTCTCCTGGAATGCCCATACAGCTGGAGTTTGTATACTGATCAAACGCTGTGAGCATGGTATGGGAGGTGTTTTTTGCAACATCAGTTAAGATGTAGTTGTGCTAGCTTTCCTAATTCATGCAGCTGAAGTGACAAAATTTCCAATTAAATAAAAGGACATTTTTTCTAATGGCAGAGTTTAGGATCATGAAATACACAAACACTTTCCATTCTAAATGCTTTCCTTGATCTCCTTGGCTCCCATTGGAAATAATGTACTTGGAGAGTTGAAAAGAAGACTGAATCTGGCCTGCTTCCCTGCCGCTGTTGCAGGAGGGAGGAAAGGGGTGAGGAATGGTCATCTGGGGCACCCGCTGCCCACACCCCTTTGTCACCCAGAAGTATAAGCCACAAAAGCCAAACTTAAGGACTACCAGGGCATTGCTACCCACAAGAATATTCTTCTCAAACAGTGGCAGTAGCGTGTCACTGGAACCAGTTACCTGGAGATGTGGAGCATAAGGACACAGCGACTACCAGTCTGGGTTGGAACAGGGAGCCAGGATGCAGCAAGAGACCCTGGGGCCTCCCCCAAAGGCAGAGGCAGAGGCTGGGGTGGAGACAGGGCCTCTCTCTGTCCTTGTGCCAAGTCGAATCCCAGTTTCCCAACCTCCCAAAAAGCTGGGTATCAACCCTAAGGGTTACCAGTGCTCCACAATATTTTAGTGCTAGTTTGCTTGTCCCTCTGACCATATCTCTTCTCAAACTGCATACCTTCTCAGCCTAAGTACTTCTTATGGAATTGAGTGCCACAGCTCACTTAAAAAACTGCAAAAATATTTCAGCCGTTGTTTTTAAATTGCCTCTTATCCTGATGCTAGAAGAGGGGAAATCCAAAAATTCTCTCTTCCCCAGACCAGTGAGGTTCTCATGGATATTTTTATTTCTCCGTTACTCATCTCCATTCCAAGAGAAACAATCCCAGTCATCTGGTTCTTACATGACTCAATTAAACCTGGCTACTAGCCAGCGAGTCCCACAGCCTAATTACCTATAGCAAATAATTACCTATGGCCTAGTGCAAGAGATGCAGGTGTATCTGCTCTCACTAGGACTTTTTTTTTCAGTCTTCACTTACTAGTGTCCCAGAAACTTTCTAGGGATACCTGAAATACCTGTTTCTCATGTTAGCAATGACCATACACAGATGTCTCAGGAGTCAGTATCCTTCAAGATGTATTTATTCCCTCATATAAAAGACATCATGGAGAGGATAGGGAGGATGTCTGAAGGTCTTTGACATGCCCCAACAGTAAGTCAGTAGTAGAGAGCAGTATCAGCCTGTATTAGACAATTTGACTCAGCCTGGATGAGGCAAGGAAAAAGTCTCTCACCGTGGCTTCACTGGTCTCAGTTGGCACCTTGGTCCCTTCCCTCTGTCCATTTGCCCCAGTTTGGGTCAGGCTATTCTCCGCACAGCCTGGGCAGAGCTGCAGCGCAGATGGCTCTTACCTTAGATAATCTGTTGATAAGGCAGTTTTTGAACACCATGTTAATGCCAACTAATGAATGTTCTCTTTACTGGCAAAGCAAACCTTTTCCTGCTATACTAAGCAGAGAACAGAAGGAGGTAACTTTTCAGGTATTAAATTCCCTGAGAGCATCAGCACAGAGCAGTTGAGAAACAGCCACAGAATCTTAAATTACTGTTACTGGGCTTTTCCTCACCCCACAGGAGCTAAAGTTTCTCTCCTGACCAATGCCTTTTCTTCCCAGGAGAGCAGGGGCTGCAGTGCCTGTCCTTGGGGAGCAGCAATTGCCTTCCACAGAGTGAGGGACCGCAGCACAAGGCATCTTCAAATGCAGCAGAGCCCTTGCTGACTCTGCCTCATCCACATGCTCTGCAGACAAAATGGTCCAGACAGGTTCCTCCACATTGCAGGATAAGCCCAAAGAAAAGCTGAAGGATCCCGAGGAAGCTCTCTGCCCCCCAGTTTGCTCTGTGTGGAGGAATGGATTTGGGCTTCTACCACTGACCTTGTGGAGATCTCCTCTCTGTTTGTACCCAACCGAGTTCAGACTCTGCTATCAACATCTTGTGGTAGTGTTTCAGGATGAACCACGCTTTCTACTTTGCTGGGGATTAAACGAACATGAAGAAAAGCCTGACCATGCTTCTTTCTCTGTTTTTTCAGTTGTTTTTGTTACAAAAACGATGTCTGCTGGCTCTCAACATCTTTTTGTTTTATGGAGGTAGCTAGACAACCACAAACATGGTGAAATCCTTGTACGTCTTTTGTGCCATGTAAGATGCAATTTCTGTCATGTGTAATGCCAGAGGAGCGGAAATGGAGGAGTTTCCCCCAGGCAGAGAAGATAAATGAGGACTTCATGAGAGCCATGTATCGGTGCTCTTCTTAGCTGCTGCAAGAGCTGACCTCTTGTAAGTAAGTACTTCTGGCCCTCCTTGCAAGGATATGTGAGTTCCTTGGGTTCCAGAAACTGCCTGCACCTTTTCAACGTGGTGCCTGTTGCTAGCTGGCTGTTTGCCTTGTGTTACTGGACCTCTAAGACTGCAGCGAACTTCTGTATGATTTATATTGAAGTTCTGTGCGGTCTTAGAGGTCCAATAACGCAAAGCAAACAGCCAGCTAAGAAACAGCTCATCTAAAGTGGTATTTCATGGAGAAATGAAATAATTTCTGTCTTGAAGCAGGATTCTGTGAGACTAGGGTTCACACGTGCCAGAGGTCAGTCAAAGATCTGCAGAACTGCCGTGTATAAACCAGTTCTGGTCAAGGAGCCCATTTACCTCAGGCTGGTTGCAAGTGCCACTGGAAGGGAGATCCCCACTGCTCCCTCAGCCCCACCACACATTTAGAAGGACATTTGTTCCTTGCACAGATTGCCCATGGGCTCCAGATCACCTGTGCAGAAACCTTCTGTAGGAGCAGGACCTCAGAGAGCCACATCTCCCCACAGCTGCCTCTGTGGAATGTAGCACAAGGTGTTATGTGTATCAGTTGTCAACTAATCAGCTTTCTTGCTGACGATACTACTACTATGTTCACCTGGAAGCTAGAAGATCATGCTCTTCCCAGGTGTTCCTTTACTGTTGAAGTAGGGCCCTTCTGCCACCAGTTTTGTCCTTGTGTGGAAGGTGGCAATCCCTCAGCAGTTTTCATGAGAAAGGAGATTTCCTGGCTCCCACCCTTTTCTTTGTGTGATATGGGCCCTGCTGCAATAACATAAGCTTAAAGTACATTTTGTGACAGCTACAGCTTTCTCCAGCTGTTGCAGATGTGAAAGCAGGAAGCCCATGTGAAGGACCTGAGCATCCTTCCTCAGCCCCGGTTCTGTCACAGACGTACCATTACTCAGTTTCACAAGTGGCATCTGCTGCAGCTCAAGTTCTCTTGCAAAACCTTAACAGGAACATACAACCTCCTCCTCGAAAGGAACCATAACAAAGCAGCACATCTGCCTGGGAAGTTTTCCATTATTTTGGAGATTTATTTTGGCTTAACCCCGCTCTTGATGTCTGTGTTGGCCAGTTTCTCTTTCCTCTGCTACCAGACATGAGGATGATGCTTATTGTTCATTTCAATAGATTCAGCTTGAAAAAAACCCATATGCCTCTCTGTCTTTGAAGCTATGAAATATCCAACAGGTGATGCTAAAGACTTAAAACTGATATTTTAGAAGTCAGAGCAATAGGAACAACAATATATACAGATGCAGATCTGGCTTGCTTAGAATTTCTTGTGAAACATGGAGAAACAGGTGCAAGCCTAACAATGATAAAGATACCCCAAATAATTTGTGTAGAAAGTCTCTTCAGGATCATGGCCTCAGAGAGCAATTCAGCTCCCTCCTTGAAAGTTGACTGACAGGCCATTTTACAGGAGTTCTCATCAACACAAGTTGTCAATATCTGTTTAGTTTATATTTTAGCAAATGAAAGCAGAAGTGAAATGGGATATTTCTGTCAAACTTTTTTTTTTTAAATATAAACCCACATATTTGAAACCCTTTTAACTGAAAACAACTTTGGTTCATTGAAATATTTTGCAGAAACGCTTTTCCATATTTTGATCAGCTTTATTTATAACTGCACTGAAGACCATCTCTACCACCATCAACTGGCATATTTATAGCCATCTGGATCAGAGGCTACTCATGTTTTTGTCATGATCATTGCATCTATTGATGATTTGTTAACCCTTTAGAAACAGTAGGTACACACTGTACAATTGCCACAAAGAGGAATCAGGTGTTCAGCCCTGACCTTTCCACCTCTGTTCACACACTCCTTGGCATCACAAGCACTCCAGTTTAATTTAGCTTGATTTTGTTTTAAAATTTTACATGTGACTGCTTCAAATAATGAACTTTCTGGGGTTTATTCCTTGACTTAAAGAAATTAATTTTTCATATTCTGAGAGCAGCTTCATTAATTGCAAGAGGTGGCTAAGCAGAGGGGCCCATTGAAAATTCGCACTGTAATAGATAGGGAAACCAAACACAGACCTCCCTCCTGCTCTGCTCCAAAGATGCTATCAGGAAAAGCGGCCCTGGTTGCCCTTTCAGTGGGCCTCAAGCACAGCACAATTAGAGCAGCTGCTTGTGTTCTGTGGTTAAAGAAAGCCCCCAGGAGACAACGTATTGCTCTTTGATTGGAAGAGCACTCAATTGTCTAATGAAGCTGTTATCCTCTATTTAGCCAGAGATGAGAAAAAGAAATCTTTATGTATCACTCCTATGTAACAAAAAAAAAAGGTAATTAGAGAAGTCAGACCCTCAGGGGTAAAATAAAAGCACCACAAAACAAGTCAATGGTAGCAGTGAGTAAAACTGAGCAGGACTCTTGGCTTGGTTATGCCAGGTCATAACCAGGTTTAACTGGTAACTCAGTTTACCCCAGCCAGGGGTTGACACCCTTCCCATGCCTCACTTTGCTCCATCCACCAAGAGAAGGTGCTTCCTCATTTTTGAGGGGTATGATATTTTCATTTTCATCTCTCATATTAGAAGTATCCCCTTACCACTAGGAATGACCTTGGAATATGATTCCTAGTGTAGTGACAAGATCATGAGGTGAATAACAAGGAGCTTGATGTCTCATTTAACTTCCTTTTTTTGTTGAACTGTAACACTCACATCCGCTCCTGAGTTCAACAGGATTCATGCGGACTTTGGAGTGACCGAGAAACAGGCCCTTTGCTTCAGCAGCAGCAATAGGCTTTGCTTTGAAACCCCTAGATACATATTACGTTCTTCAGGAAAATACAGGTCTTCTCCATATTTCTGAGGTGACCTTGCATGGTGTTTCTATTCCTATTAACATCCCAGGATGACACTGCCGTTTTTCTTCTATGGATTAGTTTGAAACTTTTCTTTGGATCATTAGAGCTGAATGATGAGTTTGTACTCATGGGAAAGTTCATTTTGCAGTCACTGAATGCTTGCAGCCAATGGTCCCTGCTATGGTGATAAATGGATTGCTTAAAATAAAGAACTTCCCAAGACAGCCATTCATCCAGCAGCAAAGCCTCCATTTTACCAACAGAGACTAAGTTTTATGAAGTATTTTTGACCCACCTCCCCCAGTATCAATCACACTGCAGTTATCTTAATTTCATAATTCAAATATACAATAATATTTTACTTTTGAACAAGAAATGAGAGGGCAAGGAGTTTTATAGGAGATGCAAAGTGGGCAAAAGGAAGGACTGGCTGATGATTATCCTCAGTGCTATGGGAAGTGGTGCCGTACCCGGGATTATGCTGGCCAAGGACCATATCATCCACACACACTGAGATGTGGGCAAGACCATCCAAACCTCTCTGTTCTTCTAAATAATGTCCATTATCTATGTTTTCTTTCCTCCTCTCAAGAAAATATTTGCCTCCTCCATACTAGCCATCAACTTTTCTTTAAAAGCACTGACCCCAATCTTTGATTTCAATTCTGATGGGCATAATTGCATCCTACATTTACCCTGAAACCTCTGTCACCATACCATCCTCACCACCACCAGACAATTGTCATCTGGTTTGATGTGCAACTTGGGTTGCTCAGCTTTACACACTTTTCTGCTATTCTCTCTAACCTACAGAAGGATGGGTGCAAAGACTCAGTATGGCTCACCCAAGCCTCTGTAGGTGGTCTGCAGTATAAACAGGGACCCACATCATGTTTTCTTGAGCTCCATTGCCCTCTTCAGTATGCTTCCTTGGACTCCATTGCCAGTTTGCCATCCCTTTGGCTAAAAAGGGGATGTTTCAGTAGCAGTCTCAGCACAGAGCTTTATTTTCTGCTTAGTATGTCATCCCCTATGTCTTCCTCTTAGGCTGCACCAAGGCCAGAGTTCTTACTACGAAAGCAGGGCCCAGCTCCCAAGTGCCAGCCTTTATCTTCATGAAGAGTTCACATTGGAATTTCTGCTCACCAGATCCCAGATGTTTCCCATCTCCAGCATTATTTATGAGACTTAACTTATGTTATGGAATTAAGTCTGCATTTGCCTCTGGTTACATTTCTTGAGCTGCAGATGGTACAGATAAGTACAAGTCAGCCTGCTATCCTAATTCTCTCTATGGCCTTTGAAACAGCTGCTAGCAACACCTGAGCTGCACAGTCCTGCGGGACAAATATTCCCCCTCTTTAGTGATGGTCCAGGGAAAGACCTCCTTAATCCATCTCCGCATTGTTAAAAAATTGCCTTCTATTTTCTAGTGAATCATACAGCTCATTTTTTCCTTTCCAATAGTCACACAGATTTTGCTGCTGTTCACCTGCACCCCAGAAGCTCCTTACAATTGCTGCCAGCAGCCAGAACGGGTGGCAGCGATGGCAGGCAGCAAAGAGGTGTGAAGGAGTTGGACGAGTCATTGCGCTGTTTGGATCAAACCAAGCTGGTAATGAGTCAGGTGAAGGACATACTTAAATTGAGGAAACATTTCAGCCTGTGATAAAAGCTCAGGGATCTGGTTTCTATGCTCAGCCTTGCTGTTTCCTTCCCACGTGATCACTGCAACACATTTAACTGCTCTGTGCCTCAGTGTACTCCTTAGGCAAAATCCCAGTGATAAGTCAGTGTCTTTAGAGAGGACTCTGGGACCTAGCAATGAAAAATCCAAGAAAGCAGTGATTATTAATCTTCTATAATTATCCTATTTTGAATGGATTCTTCATCTTCTCCTTTGGTCAAGAGATAAGGCAAATATATAAACAGTTATGGTGGGAATTTTGGTACACTTTTGGTTTCAGAGAGAAGTCACTTCAGTCCTGCAGTCTTGGCTCAAACCAAAGCCTTTTTGAACTAAGAGAAGCTTTTCCTGCTTGCAGTCAGCAGGACCCAGCTCCCATGGAGAAGAAAGACAAGGAACACCTAAACTTTTAACTAGCTGTGTTTTATCTCTTGCTGCTTCTCTTGCAGCCTCATTAATCTAACCACGGGCGCTGCATTCCAGCAAGCAGCTCTATCGCGTTTCCACAGGACTCACGAAGCAGAAACCCTGCCCACCCCTGGGAGGGCTCCTCTGCTGCCATGAGTAAGCACAGCAGCCCCTAGGTGGAGGAGCTTTGCCAGGGGACTGCAGGTGAGGATTGACCCCTCTGGATTCTGAGGCTTGAGGACAGGGTTGGCTGGGAGGGAAGCGCAGAGCACTTTTATACATATCATCTCTGCCACCGCAGTCAGCCATCTGTTCTGAGTTTATTAAAAGTGATGTACTCTGCTGGGAGGATCAGAAAGCATCTGCTAGTGCATTTACATTCAAATCCTCACAGCAATCCCATCCGTCCTCTTTTTTTAATTAATCAAGCCCACTTTTTGGTGAAATCACATAGATAAATGCTTCCTCTGTAAATGGGAGCACGTATTATGCTAATGCCATTAAATGGCTAATACACAGAAAAACAATTTAGTGCAAGTAGCAGCATCTATCTCAGGATTTAAGCAAGCTGTTCTGACAGAGATCATTCCTGTTTAAAGGGATCACCATCTAAACCTGGCTTATGCGGCAGTGCAGCTTCACTGCCGCAGAATTGCTAATCAGCTGCTTGGGGCAAGAACAAACCCTGAAGTGATGAACTGAAGCACAGGCACTTTGGGAGCCCCTCTGTGGGGGCTGGAGGATGCTGAGGGGCCCCAGTATCTCCTGGCAAAGAGTGGCCCAGGGAGATTGGAGGCAGATGCTGCAGAGCAAGTGTAAATACTGCTTGGATGGAGGGAGAGCAAAGAATGCTCGACTAGGTGTACAGTGTGATTTGCTCAATGAGTGGGAATCCCTGCTGCAGATTACTCTTAGCTCTTGGTACAAGAACCTCTCTGAGGAGTCTCAGGGTGTCAGCATCCTCCTATCCAGAGGGGCATCTCCTGCATATGGGGAAAGGAGTCTGAAAGCAATGCAGTGGGAGTTGTTGGCAGAGGTTCCCACAAGACAAGACTGCAGGAGTCTCCAAACCAGGGTGACTGGTGGATCTGCAGGGACTGTAAGCATCCCCTTCAGAAGAAGGAAGCCCCTTGTATGTCCCAGTCTGTGCCCAGGGATTACACCTGACTCGCCTGTGAGGCTGTGGAAAGGCTTTTCCAAATTAACTCAGACACTGATGATCAGTTTCTGCCTTTCTTGGGTGCCTCAGACAGCTCCACATTTTCCTGGTGAATATGTCATGTGCCCAGCATTTCACCAGAGGTTCCAGCCCACTCTTCTGATGGGCTGGGGGGACATGGCCAACTCCAGTCTGTGGTCTGAGGGACCTACCAGAATGCTAGCCCCATCACATCTTTCTTTCCAAGCCAAGTCACAGTGCCAAGAGTGTCTGCAGCTGGTTTCCATAATGACTTTCTAAGCAGGCCCTCCAGGCAAGATAGGGGGTTTTCCTGGCCTTCCCCACTGACCTACAAAAGGGATCAATAATGTCAATGGCAGAAGCGGAGGCACTGAAAAAGCAACAATGTTCAATGGCAAGCACAGTAGTCCTTAGGGCTGTGGGAGTGAATTAGTGCTTGTGAAAGATGTCAAATCAAAACACCCAAGTCCATGGTAGGGACAGACTCAGTATGGGAAGGGGCATCAGGAGGGAGTAGCCCAGAGCCACAGGAGCAAAGGAGACCAGAGACATGTGTGAAGGGTGCCAGTAACAGCAGGGGTGAGACTTCTGGGGAAATCCAGATTACAGCAACATGGGACTTCATTTACTTGTATTTTTAGTAGGGGCACTGCCACAAAGGGGTGGGATGGGAGAAAATGCAACTCTAGCAGTTAGTGAATATGACTGATGGTATCTAAAGGTAGAAGCAAGTAGGGAAGGTGAGCACCTCAGCCCCAGAGGTGGGAAGACAAACCATGTGTTTGTTTATAAATGCAATAGTGCATTTGACACAACTCTGCTTATAAAACAGATGAAGGCGGAATGTGATAAATTGCAGGCATGGTACAAATGAACCCAGTGGCTGGAGGGAAGCATACTAGCAATGCTGCAATGTTATTGGGACGGGAGAGAAGAGAACGGATGTCTTCCAAGAGATACATTTTCCTGGGTTTGTCAGGCTTCATGGCACAGTTTGTGATATAACCTCATCTCTCACTTACATGAGGCATAAAGGGCAGGGGGGATTTCTGCATGCATGGAACTATGGCCTTGTCCCTCCTCACAGCTGTCTTTAATAGGCAGCCAACACACAAATGAAACAGAAACCTTTTACTCCTCAGTATGCTACTCCTTGTCTTCCTACTTGGGATATGTTCCCCAGGCTTTTTATTTAAACACAGCTTACTTATTTTCCAGATTCTCTCAATGTTACAAACAGTAACATCAGCTGAAGTGTCTGGACAATTTAAAGCATAGTTGATCCTACCTTTCCCAAATGCTTGGCTTCTGGCAGGCCTGGCTTTCGCCATGAAACACCTGCTCCCACAATGAAGCCCTTCTCCCGTGTCAGAGGCAGTGTTTGCAATCCCAGCCCTTGTCTTCTATCAGCAAACATGGGATTCACAGTCACCTAAGCCAGAGCATGCTGGGAGACATTTCTTTCATGCTTTTCTTTTTCTGTTATTGAGGTTAATTATTTTTTAACTTACATTCTTCAATTGCAAACATTGTCGATGAATTTGCAAGGCTGGAGTCTAGAGATCGGTCAAACAGCTTTGGGGTAACTAATGGTTGTTGGCCTGGTAGTAACTGTAGAGCAAATAAATATGTGCATGAAGTGATAATTAGCCATTACAGGGCTGGAAATGGAATTAGTGACAAACAGCATGATTTAAAGAGCGATGGGTCTTATCCAGCTCAGACCAGACAGCAAGAGATGTGCTGGTAAGGACAACTGCCACACACCTCCCTTGGTGCCTCTCCAGCAGGGACGTGCTCTCTGCAGCACATTTTGATTGAACAGATTGCTCTGTGAGCAGCAGTTAACAAAACCTGGGGTTTCCTGGTCCCCTCCTTGGGGTCTTGACTGAAGGGTTTTTGTCACTGACGATGTGAGTGGTCCAAATGCTTCTACAGCAGCTGCCACGACACGAGTCCATGCAGCATCAGTGTGCTGTGAGAGCCCACCCTGGGCTTACCGCTGGGCTTCTGCAGCTGGAGGAGATGCAGAAATGTGCTGGGAGACCCCTGGGCACTGGGGATCTCCCCAGATGAGTTTCCTAAGGTGGGTTTTGTAAGGTTTATGCCTTTATGCCTTTTTGCCATGTTTTCACTCTTGAACTGAAATCTCTGCTGAAATAAAACTTGCCGGTTTTCACCTAAGCCTTGTGAAGCCAGACATGCAGTAAAGCCTCACTGCAAACTGAATTCTAGGCAGTATTTTTAACCAGAGCCTCCAGAGTCAGCCTGGGGATGAACAGTCCCCAAATGCCAGGTTACCCCTTGTTGGCATGTCTAAACCAGTGTTTCCTTGGTAAAACAGCTCACAGTATGAGAAAACTCACAGTATCTGCTGTACGTCTGCATTAATTACCAAGAGTCCTTGTCTGTTCCGTAATTTGTTTCTTGCAGCCAACTACTTCTTCTCCTATTACGTAAACACAGCTTTCCTTTAGTCAGCATTATGTTTATCCAGCAATATGTATTTGAAGTCATTTGTGTATCAGAATAAGGAGGAAAGGATTTAGCTTTTGAGTTTCTTTGCAAATTCAGCAGAGGATAAAGTTAGCCAATAAGTGTATTAAGCAAAAGCACTACAGGGCTAAATTGCTTGTTTGGAGGGGAATTCCCTCCCCCTGTGCAGATGTCTGGATCTTTCTGTCACTCTGAAGAGCTCTTCCTGAGGATTCTCCACTTGTTGATTCTCATCGTGATAAGCAGAAGACCTGTGCGTGGTGAAGGGGGCACTCACATCAGACTGCTACAGCTACTTCAGCTGGACTTGCCCCAGATTGATATCCCAAAGATTTAACAGTTCCATAAAAAGGGGGAGATTTATAAGAGCAGAGGTCCCTAAGAAATGTCCTACTGCTTGATCAAACGGCTTCTCTGGCCAAGCCTCCTGCCCTTGTCCTGCCTGATGGAGGTCAGTTGTGCTGACCCAACCATGGGAGTCTCGACTGCAGAGTTTGTGACAGGGGGAGGCTGAGGTCTTGCTCTCCTGGTAATGTGAAATCAACCCCAAAACCACAGAGGCAGTAGATGTTATTTCAGAACAGCAGCTGCTCCCTGCAGTCCCTTTATGCTTCCCCAGCATCTTGCTGATGTATTGCTGATGGATTAAGGTTGGCAGGTGACACATCCCTCATACTACCTTCTCTCTTTGCCATGCCAATATCTGCATCCCGCTATCCCTGGATTAACCCATTCCCTTTTTGACCTTGCTGGTGCTTTCTGCCTCTGCCAGCTCCCAAGGCAGCAAGCAAGAGTTCACAACCTGCTGTGCAAACAATTACCTTACTGGCTTTAATGCAGTCTCCCACCAGTTACCTTGACTTCTAATGCCACAGGATTTGGAGAATACCAGCTCTGCATTCCCCCTATCCTCCATCTTCATGATTTTTGATTCATATCCTCTCATAGCTGCCTTTTCTCTCAAGTGAAGTGTCCCAACCTTTTTGTTTCCTCTCCCGCCTCTCTCAGCTCTCCATCATATTGATGGTTTCAGGTGTTTGCCATGGGTTACCTGCATTATCTGCTTTATCTCCACTGAAGCTCATCTGCCACCTTCTTGACAGCTCTGTGAGGTCCTCAGCTTGACATTTGACTGCACAAAACAGCTTAGTTATCACCTGCAAACCTTGTTAGCAACCCATGGCTGCTTCACCTTCTGTCATATCTGCATGCACCATCTTGGGGTCTTGTTTCAGCCTTTCCTCATCAACCCTTTAACAATATTTTTGCAGCTGCTTGTGATGCAGCTCTGTACACCTGGGCAAAAGAAAACCTGTGGGGGAAGAAGAGTGGCTCTAGAAGAGCCCTGAGTTGCAGGAGTTTTGCCCCATTCTCCATGAACTGATGAACCCTGAGTGAGAGCATAAGCAGAGGAGCATGTTCAGAGTCCGTGATCTCTTTTAAAAGAGCCTACTCAACCAACAGGTGACTTCTAATCTGTCTCTATTTCCACAGACACCTGAGGTAATTAGGAAGGAAGAAAATACCAGTTTTTCAGGCAAAACCTGCCTGTATTTGAGTGGGTGGTTGCAGTGGGTGCTGCTGACTTGCTCATTTGGAATCTTGGCAGCTGTTTTTGATTTTTCCCCCTCATGACATGGCCTGTCATGGGAAAAGGCAGAAGTGCCTTCAGCTTGTTGTGGTTACTGAACATACTTAATCCATCCACTCCTTGATTAAAAGAGAGAAGATTTCCATTTCTTACAAACAAAGCACTTCTGCTGGAGCTGAAACCTTCCTTCAAAGGCTGCAAGAAGATTAGGTGCAGTGGAAGAAAAAAATATGAGTTTTGTGTAACAGGAACATTCTTGTAGTATTGAGGAGCTCAAAGCAGAGAGCTGGTGCCTGCTTCACCTTCCAATTAGTGACCTCTGAGTACTTAGCAGAATAATCTTTTTAGAAATGCTCCATTAGCAGTATCCCTGATTGACAGATAAACAGCCTCCTGGAGGGTGAAAAAGCTGGCAGTGATGAGCAGCCAGTGATGGCTTGAGGGAGCAGCAAGGTTACGGGCAGTCATTAAGCCGGTACAACATTCATCAGTCCATTCAAAGGGTCCAGCAAGTCAGAGCCATGTCACAGGACAGGCTAATTGAAGAAAATTATTTATTAGGAGAGTGAACAAAGATCATTGCACTCTGAAGTCTGTTGTTAAGACCCACTGTGGTTTCAGTCTTGCTAACAGTAAAACAATTGTTTTCCCTCTATAGTCATCTACTGTTAAATCCTGGGTGCCTCGTCCTCCCCGCAAGCTTTAGTCTTGGTGTGGGAATTTATTGGCAGCTATGGCAGTGTTCTGACCATAAGCACACCTGCTGTGCCCTCTTCCTAGCACGCTCCATCGCCTTTTTCTCCTCTCATTTCTGTGCCAGTTATTCCCCTTCTGGAAAAATTAGTTTCAGGACTGTGAAGTAAAAGGACACCCTGGGATACTGGGCAGGACTAAGGTTGATGTGGCTCTGAAAATTATTTCTAATACAATAAGTCTTCAAACTATGTCTGAAAGTAAGAAGTACCACGTTATTGCATCAGACAACTGAGTGTATTGGATTTCTACTGCCTGTGTACATACGGTGTGTGAACAAATTTTGAGAAAGCACCACCTAATGCAGCTGTGGGGATCTGAGGGAGGTGAAAAATTCACTCCGCATTCACTGAGATCTCTCCTACTGGCACTGTCATGGTTTCAGGAACATATCACACAACTTCACCCTGATTTTAACATGACTGATCACAGAAGCATCAGGCTGAAGAGATCTCTCAGAGATTGTTGAACCTGTCCATGATTTCAGGGTGGATTAGGTACTGCAAGACCCTCCTGCCTGAGGAGGTACCACAGCCACCCTTGACATCCACATGGCTAATGGACTCATGAAGCCCTCCACTCAGAGGGACTTCACACTCAAAGGACTTCAACTGAATCTTTAGCTATCCTTGTATTTTGAAAGTTGAATTCTACAATTTTATCCTAATGTCAATCTTGTTTGCTTCAGACGAGGTTGTCCAGCATGGGATATGGAGAACTATTGACCACTGCCTGCTCAGTGGCAGCTCCAGCTTGCTCCCCAGCCTTCGTCACTGTAAATTAACCACATCTCTCACAGTCACGTATTTTCCAAACTTCTTCTCATTTGTGTTGCTGTGTTCTGTCTCCTCTGTCTTCCACAAAATGAGGTTCCCAAGACTGCAGACAGCAGCTCCACCCAAAGCCTTACAACAGCAGCATAACCACCACCATGTCTTACAGAGAAGCAAATGAAACACATTAGCAAGGAAGCTCCTGGGTCACCCAGCCTGGGCCTGTATTCTTGCAGCCTCCTCTAATTAAAGTCCCTGCCAGAAATTGCTCATTTCCATCTTGAACCCAGTAAGGATTTCCTGACCTATTCACACCTATCAGAAAGCTATTTCAGAATATCATGCTCTGATACAGATATATTTCTCTAATTTCCAGCCCAAGCGTTTTCATAGGTAGTTTAAACCCATTTCTTTTTTTTTGCAATATTGCACAGCATTCCCTCATGCCCAGTTTGTCAATACTATTTCCCTTGAACCTTCTTTTTTGTTCTCTACGTAGTTGCTCATTGATTTCCTTTTTCTGCTTGCACTACCATGCTCTTCTCCTTGCTCAATTTCATCCTGAGGATTTCAGAGTACTTTTCTTAGTCATCAAGATAATTTTGAATTATGTGCCTGTCTTCCAAATGTCTTGCCAGCTCTAGCAGCTTGGCTTTATTCAGACATCTTATAACTGCACTCCCTTCCCTATCATCCAAACTGTTCTTTCACACACTGGCTTTTTCTCACAATGCTTTGGCTCACCTTTTACTCTTGCAGTTTATCAGGGTGCTGAGCCCTTTTCTCACAGTGAAGGGTAAACCATATTTCCCTGGTGTGCACCTGATTATGTTCAGCAG
>NW_010179357.1:91084-104002 GCF_000695765.1 Mesitornis unicolor
AAAATCTTCTTGTGTTTCCTTTAACCACTAGACCAAAGAGGAAAAAGTGAAATGGATTGACACCGTTTACTCTTGACAAATCATTCCAGTGTGTTTCCTATCAACTGACTAACCTGTGGCTGATTATAAATTGAGGGTTTCATAATTTGTTCCAGCAATCCTTCCAAGAATTAAAGTTAGACAGATTGACATAAACACCTTGGCTTTCTCTGCAAGGCAGGTACTAAGTTCTCCCTTGCTGTTCCTCTCCTGTTGCTCTTATTCCCCAGCTACTCAAAAGCAATTGCTAATAGCTCGGAAATGGCTTTGGATGGGTTCTTAAGCTCTCGCGGATGAATTTTGTCTGGTCCTGCAGGCTGGAACACATCTCACTAAACCAAATATTCTTTAAGCTCTTCTTTCCTTATTCTGCTCTGTGGCTCCAATCCTCTTGTTGTATGTTTCAATTGTGTTCTACATCTGCTTATAATCAACCTTTCTAGGAAGTTTGAGGCAGACAATGACAGTGGATATTTCAGCCTCTGCTGGATCATTACCTCTCCAGAACAGAAACTTCCTTTTCTTTGCAGAATATGGTGCCATTAATCTTTTCTCTATGGCTACCTCAGATCTCCTCTCAGAACTTAAAAAAGTGCCATGTTAATGCCATGCAATAGAAATCCAATTAATTTATTAACACAAACATTTCAGGAAAAGCCAAAACAGTCTCAGGGTCTAGCCCTGCTAACGCACCTCATCTCCCTGTTCATATAGGCTCAGAGCTATATGTAGACATGGTTTAGGTGAGGTGCATTGCTTGGTGTTTTGTGCTACTGGTTCCAGAATGAAACCCAGAAGACAGGGTAGGCTCCTGAAGTAATGTATGAGGCCGGGGTTAGGTGTCTAGGATGGGGTTCTAAAACTTTGTCAAGTGACTCATCCTTAAGTAATCTTGGTTACCTGACTCAGGATAAGGAGGATCTGCCTGGGCCTGGTTTTGGACTTCACCACTTCAGAGAAAGGTGCGAGTCCCAGTGGCCTAAATTAGGAGCAGAAGCTCCTCAAGCACTTGAGGGTCAAACCAGAAGCCATCTCCAGGCCTCATGCAGGTCTGATGCCTAAACATAGGCTGTGTCCCACGTATGGTATGACACCGAGTGGCTTGGCCATGAGTTAGATATCTTTGCAGAAATACCACCACAGAGGTTATTTAACACAGGGGAGCTGATTTCATGCTTTTACTTTTTTTAATGGTAAAATTTAATGGGGACAAAAGCAAATACACAAATATGTGTACATATGGGTGAATTGTGGCAGATCAAAAGTATGAGGTAATTTGAGTTCAAAATTGCGTAGAGGAACCCTGAGAATTGATGACGTGCAAGTGTGTGCTCAAGTGTGCAGGGTGAAAGGAAAGGAGACAAGAAGAGGTGGCTTGAACTGCTTTCATGCCAAGTGTCTCATCTATAGTACTGGTTTATCATGTATGGACCTCTAGAGCATCAACAGCAACATAGAACATGGGATATGAAGTGGATATAAGTATGATTAATAAGTCTTAAGACTTAGAAAACATTGCCAGATACAAAAACGTTGAGTTTAGCAGGCAGGTCATGTAACCTTGAAGGAGTTTACTCATGGAGAAATAGGGTGAGTGTATAAATACAGAGAAGCTCCTGCAGAGGGAGAAAGATTCCATGTGTGACATTTGTATTGGGAAGGCAGCAGAAGCAGGATTTAAAAACAAGAAGAGAAGACAGAGGGGCCTGCTGCTCTTCATCCCACTGTGGCAGGTATGAGTATAGGTGCACAGATGTCCAGGGAAAATCACTCTGGGAAGAAGCACTGAGTAGGTGAGTCATTTCTCCAGGTCCTACAGCTGAGCTGCCTCAAGGTCACTGGGTGACAGCCAAAAAGGAACCTTGATTTTATATTTGGTATTATTACCCGGAACCCAGGGCTCAAACCCTAGCACTGCAGTCTGCTGGTTTACACCACCCTCAGGTAACCTTGTTTCTGATTGTGGTGGAGGCTCTCACCTTCCCGCATAGCTTGTAATATTTCTTTGCCTCTCAGCTTGCCTACAGTGAAAGCAAAGCACATTGCTTCTGTGGTGAAGACCAATCTAAGCAGGTGAGTACAACAAAGCTGCTCTCCCCTGGGACCCACAGCCTGGCTCCTGAGCACATCCACATCCACATCCACATCACGAGGGTCCCTGAGGGAGCTGTTGTGGCTTCTGGGCGGAGGCACTGCATCACTGGAGAAGTACCACAAAACCCAAACCTGGACCAAAAGCCTTTGTTCATACAAAATTATTCGAACAACCATGGAAACAGCTTCTGAAACTTGCATCCCAATCACTCTCTTTGCTGCAGAGTTTAAGCGTTAAGAGTTTTGAGACTCTGTGGCTCAGGTGCAGAGCTGTTATAACCTTATGGAATTAAATACAACGACACCAGTAATAAATTCAGCCTAGTAACTTTGCTTTTGTTTTGTTTCTAGTAAGATATTTAGAGCAGGGTCTTTTTAGTGTACATCCACTTTCATTATTTTTTCACAGCATATACAGTAAATATCAATGAACAAAAAGAACCATATAATTAAATCTTTTGCTTTATGAGTATCTGTGAAATTAACTGAGGAAGTGCAAAGAACACACAGGAACTTTACTGGTTTTCAAATACAAAGTCGCTTGATTTAAGCCATGTTTTGTCATTTGTACAGACTCTATCAGGGCATGTTTCCCCAACAAACCTTTCAAATTCAACAGTTACCCTACACTTATATCTAGAAAACACAAAATTATTTTGAGAAACTAGGGCAAAAATCCGCTTGACAAGTAACTAGTTTGATGCACGTGTCCCAACCCATGTTTGATCAAACGTTACCTACCACCACCAAAGCCTATTACAGCAGTGATTTTGCAGTGTATTGCTGTGAAGCTCCTTCAAAGGTGACACACAAACAGAGAGGAAGCTCTGCTGATATTTTAAATAAACCAGTGCCTGGAAACACTTGTGTCTCCTGTCTCACGTTGGCTGTAGGTGGCTTTGTCAGAGGTGTGCCACCACCAAAATGATGCTCTGGGAGACAAACTGTGTTCCTGCACATGCCTTTTAGAGAAAGGATTAAATCAGGGCTACCCACGCTTAAATTTATTTGACCCTGGGAAGTTTAGATGATCAGAGCTGGGCTCAGTTCCTGTGATAGACTGCATTGACCTCCACGCTCTTATGCAAGATGCTCTGCATGCGAGGATGTCGCCAGGGCTATTGCTATTGCACCAAAGCTCCCTTCAGCATGGTGCGCCTGCTCTGCGGAAGACGCTCACACTTTGTTCTCCAGCAGATGTTCTGTAACTATATCTGGCTACAGCCTTCCCTGAACCATGCTGGGCGTTGCAGGTGATACACCAGCAGCAATAAGGAATAATGCATTTCAAAAATCATCTCCTAATTAACTTTTTAATGCTCGTTTTCCCTAGTGCTAGCCTCATTAGATCTGTGTGTGTGTGAAATATTTGTTTAGCCAGGTATTATACTGCTAATCACGAAGACTGGCTTGTTGCCTGGATACTTCGCCAAAGCCACAAAGTCACAACTACCAATGCAGAACTAAAAAACAAGTCACTCCTTAATCTTGAAGATTATCTCACCATGCTGATCCCTGCACTGCAGGAAACTCTATTTCTTGAGCAACACAAAATTAGTTCTTGTTACACGTGATGTATTCAGGTCATATTTTACATTTATTATTCTGAAATTGTCCTTTCTAATTTCTTTAATGTTTGAAATGCCTATTTGTCTCCTGGGTGCTTTCTGAAATGGAACAAGGCCTCACACATTGGTGGTGTAATGCGATAGTACTTAGGCCTTTGCACTTTTGCACAACTGGGCAATTTGCACAAGCTTAATGTGAAACAATGTACCTTGGTCCTTGTCTCATGGTTGGGAAGACGTCTCCATCCTAACTGGGCCTCCACTGACCCTACATTCAGATCCAGCAATGTTTTAGCCCCTCTATTTGCTAAATGTGAGTGGCATTAAAAAAAACAAAACCAAAAACGAGTGGGCTAAACAAGGGCATCCTCACACTACAAGGCTGCAGCTACACCAACCTTTCTTAGAGATGCCTTTGGAGGACAAACTCCATATCACCCCACCTGTGCTGCCCCAGCAACAACCTGTTAAATTGCCATATTCATCATTGCACTGAAGGGTCCTCTTTGTACCTTTCCTTTTCTTACTAGCTTCAGTGTATTTGGATATACATTCTTCAGCAATGGGAAGGGAAAAAACCTGTCCATCTTCAACAGGTGGAATGACATGAACACCACAAGGGACAAGGAGCTGCTGTTAATGCGCTATTTAAATATCCTTTAGATATATGCTGTACTTGGTACTTCAAAGGTTGACCTTGACTAGGTTCTCAACTAGGAGAAGACTAAACTGCTCATCAAGTTTATGTGTCCCTATGAAGTCCATGTTGTCCCTGCCGTTTCTCTTCACAGATGTTGAAACTTTGTTGAAGCCATTAGCCCCATAATGGACTGATTGTTTACAGCTGCTATAGTCATTTCTCCATAATTAAGTGCTGTGGACAGTGACCTTCTGGGTATTTTCCACAAATACATTTGAGTGTTCAGGTAAGATAAGATCATTGCCAGGGTTGCTCTTTAGGAAGAGTGAGCTAAGGGATGACATAGACACTAGTGGCCAGCAATCTTCAAATCAGAGCATGTTGCCCTAGAAAGCAGCTCTTCTGGGCAAAGGGCTGAGGGCAAATTTCCTGCTGTAATGTTGGATGGAGCCAGAGATGTAGGAGTTTTTCTGGCACCAATAATACATCACACTCTGGATGGGGACAGGCAGTGGCCAAACTTCAGGATGTGGGAACCTAAATTTTGAAGTAATGTCTGCCTAAATCCTTGATGCTCTGGAAGAGCAAAGGTTTTGTTCATCCATCCCAAGACTACAAGTTGGATGTGCACAAAACACACCCAGGGTTTTTCTGGGCAGGCCAGCACGTCTGAGCTCTTGCAGGGCTCAAGAGGCCAGGTGTCCCCAGCTGCACCTCATGCCAGGGGAGCAGCTCTGTAAGAGCACAGCTTGGCTCCTGCTCCTTGCAGCAAGGGGATGAAGGTGGTTTGGGGGCTGCACCCTGCACCCCTGGCTGTCTTTCCAGACATGCTTTCTATGCTGACAGGGGTCAGGCACCCATTCAAGCAGGATCAAGCTCAGCTTAGGAAAGGTCAATCAAGCTCATGTGTTAAGAAGAGCACGACAAGTGATTTGCTGACTTTAGAAAAGAATGGCGCGGAAGACTAGCAAAGAGGCCATAACAGCTTTTTCTCAGCAGCTGATGAGGGAATTCTCCAAGCGTCAGACAGACCCTACCTCAGGAAAGCCAGTTATAATTTGCAAACATAAACCAACCCTTGGATGGCGCCTCTAAGCTTCCCCATGTAACCAACAGCAAATAATAACTTCTCTTCAGTTATTTTCCTGACTTGGCTACCAGTTTACTGTATGAGGCTGTGCAAGTAACTTAACTTCCCTTTATTTGTACCTACATTTAGGACCCTACAGAGCCTATGAATAAATGGATATGTCAATACGCAGACATATATCCCCTACATGTCCATATAATACAGTTTCATATTTGAATGTTTAATGTAATAGGATTCTATTCTTCATAATGAATAAAACACAGGTCTGTATCAGTGCTCGGTGTCCTTGCAAGAACAGAGGTGTCATAATGCTTAATTCATCTTTGCACAATAAACTGAAGGCAGAGGCTGAAAGACATCAAATGCTGAAGACTTTGATGAAGGTTTTATGCAGAGGGGCTTTGTGGAGGCCTTATCCCCACAGCTCAGCTGCTGCTGTTTGCCCAGCACCCCTTTTCGTAGCTCCCCTTTGCCTGGAGCAGGAGTGGGGTCTCTGCCTCTGAGCCCCCATGGGAGCCAGTAGTCCCAGGAGCAGCCCCATCAGCAGCTGAGATTTTGGGGGAAGGGCAAGGTCGATGGCCAGCTTCCACCATGGTCCCCTGCTGCACCACAAGGGGTCTCCTTGCTGCAGGCACCAAAATGTTGAGTTAAACCCACCAGTGGCTGATCAAAATCTGACTTCAACAAGGCAAAAACCCCTCCTGATGAAACTTGGCTGTGTACTGAATTAGCCAAGGCCCTGAAGCGATCTTTAGAAGGACACAGTGAATGGGAGTGTGCCTAATTAAAGTTGACAGTCATAATGGCACTGCCTGTAATAGTATCAGGAGATTATCGGTGACAGGCCAGTGCTACAGGCTGGGTGACGTCCCTGCCAAGGTGTGACCCTTATGCCAGCTCTGTCAGGCCAGATCTTAATTTCTGCTCTATAATGCTGAACATCTCATGTTGATAGGGAAGTGAAAACAGCTTTTTCCCTCCTGGTGTCCATCTCCAGCTGCTCTCTGTACCACGCAAACAGAGATTATTGAGAAATCCATGTTAGGTTTTATCTAACTGATCTTTAATATGATAACAAGTAAATAAACAAAGATTAGAGGAAAGAGCTTAGGAGGGAGGTGAGGGGATGTATCTTCCCCTCTTCTGTTTAACTGGTTGAGTATTTTTATATTTACTTATTTAACCCATATCCCGGCTAAAGCAATGGGGCACAGCTCATCAAGTTAGCATATTGTTTTTGTGATAGAGATGGTCAGGGAAAACAGCATAGTGATGTGCTCGGATGCTGCATGGGCACAGCAGCCAGCATGGCCCAAAGCATTCTCATGGCACAGTGACCCCTCTTTGAGGGAACATCTCTAGACCTCAGCTGCTGCCCACTGTAATTTCCCCCTGAAGTCAGCCCTTACTCACACAACCACTCTCGACTGGGCTTTGTAATTTGCTTCCAAGCAATCACTGATGTGTGTTGAACATGGCTCTTGTGGCTTGGCAGAAAAGTAAAATGTAACTACTGCTTTTTACGTCTCCCCTTCAATTTATTTTGTTTCTACTCCTTTTTCTCAAAAATCTCCAGTATTTTAATTACAGCAGCATTTCCCAGTGGAATGAGAACACGTTGATTGAGTAGGGTAATGAGGTGCACAAATTAACAGTGACATCGACTCATGCTTCCTGTCAATATCTTGATATCTTATCCACTGAAGTAAGTACATTTTAACAGCAGAATTTGGTATATGTGTGCACTGCAGCCTGAGGATCAGTCAGATGGGTTCAAATCCTGTTGAAGGAAGGTGGGAATTCAAGTGAGAAAGGGGAGATTCATTAGATTCTCTAAAAAGAAATTCTTAGCATTCAAGCTGGGCTTAGCACTTCCTTGGAAATGCAGCATAGTTCCTGCAAACGCAGAAGGTCTGGGTTTTTTTCCTTATAATTGGGATTCCCAAATCAAATGACTAACAACACAGTGGGAAAAATCTAGAGAGTCCCAGTTACAAGAACTAAAAAGAGCCTGGTTAGCAAACAACATCAGCTGGAAGCTAAAAACAAATGTCACCCTAAGCAAAGGGCAGGGAATTGGCTTCTTAGAACACTGGAGAGGAAAACATGGCTCTTTCGTACCTCAGACTGCATGTTTTCCATGTCTGAGCACAGTGAAGTGGAAAATGTCTGACTTCAGACTCAGTCAAAGCATCAGAATAAGCTTCTTCCTGGCACTGCAGGTAAAGGTTGTATCTGCAGATGAAATCATACATGTAAGAAACGGGGCAAAATCAGTCCATCCTCAGTTCCTTCCCTAACAGAAACACCCTGAAATTAAAAAAAGCCATTTTTTCTGAACCTTCCAAATACTGCATTATTCAAATGTAACAGCAGCAGAAATTCACCATATCATTAGCATGCAGGTAACACACTCCTTTTTGACAGCTAGGGAACCTGGTGCAGAGATTTAAATACAGCTAAAAATATGAGTTTTGTTTTTTTTTAAATCAGCCTTGGTTCTGGGTGCCTCCTTTTCTGGACTCTGTGGCCAAGATTTGTTATGCGTGATGCTAAGTGAAGCCAGACAGCCGCCAGCCCAGCAATGAGCAGGAACCTTCACTGCTCAGTGATGCTGTTGCTCAAGCTGTGCATTTTGGTTGGACACCACAAATTAGTGAATTATCTTTACCTGTTTTTCCGAAAAACATGGGCAGTGAGCCTCTCAGCTCTTATCTTGGACATGTTGCTGCAGAAGTGGAATTTGATTAGGGTGATTTTCCCATGAGAGCTCCAGCAGCTAAGGAGTGAACAGTTGTTTAAAATTGTTTAATACCCAGGGAAGGGCTAAGTCACAGCCACAGCTGCTCACATCCAGATGTTAGACCTTCTAAAGGCTGCTGGCACATTAGCCAGAGTGCAATTTCCAAGGCCTGACTGAACTCTTGTACAACACAGGCATGTCAGGGTCCACATTTTTATTCATCTCTGCAAGTGTTAATTCGGTGAGGTGATTTCACTGGGTGAGCGTGGGATCCGACACACATAGCAGACCTATGGTGCTGGTTAATGTGGGGAATTTGAGTGTTTCAGATGAGCTGCCAGTCACTCAGGTCCCTTCAAAGCCGTGCAAGAGTCACTGCCCTCAGCCTCAAATGTGGCTGAGAGATTATCAGTAAGCTACTAATGAACTCGTGCTTATGGTGGTGAGTTTTCTTCCTTGCTTTAGCATTCCAGGTCTCACTTCTTAAGGTCAAAAGTGGATCCCCAGCCACATAAAGTGATGTTTTACAGTCCCCTGACAGTATAGTCTGAGAGCTGTACCCTCACCTACACCCTCCTATCTCCTCTGCTCCCCAACAGCTTCCTCAGCTCTGCCAGATAATGGGATGGGTGGGTGGGGGACGGGACAGCACAGTAACACCAGACATCAGGTGAGCACAGAAGGGAGCAGAGCCCTTACCATGTCTACTAGCCGTGGTGTGCTTCACCCTTCCATGCCAGGAAGCCACAAGGCAGCTGGTTCAGTCAGCCATGCCGAAAGTGAGCAGCTCACTGCTGCTGGATGACGAAGTATGCAGCCATGTGGGAGTCTGCCAAATGGCTCCGTGGATGCATCTGCCTTGCGGGCAGCGTAGGAGGCAGGAGCCTGGCAGGAAGCAGCGAGTGGCAGGCAGCCATGAGCTCTTCAGCTTCTCACATCTGCATGACCTGTTCCACCTGGGCAGACTGTCCTCTTGGGCTGGCCTGCAAAGAGGGGATGGACCCCTGCTCTAAGACTGGGGGTTGTTTCTTTGGTCTTTCTGTCTATTGGCTTTGGAGTGGAGGAAAAAGAGCCCTCCCAGCCCTAGAGCCCAAGACTTTTCCACAGCTGGTGCAGTGGCCAAGTGGCAAACTGGTAGTCCCAGGCCACAGTTATGAGCTGCCACATGGACAGGTGACTGTGTGACTTATTACATCCACAGCTCAACACCAACTACTCCAGCTTTTTGTCAAGCCATTAGATTAGATGTCACAGCTAGGTTAGATGTCACAGCAATGAAGGCAGGAATCACCCTAGGTTGGGCTTAATCTCAAGGACTTGGGCTTTTCCCAACTTTAGGCCAAACGTAAAAGAGAGAGGAGCAGCTCACAGAGGGAGAGTACCCCCATCATTGGTTCCAAAACATTCCCAGACAAGCAAGCGTGCATGTTATGTGGAGTTTTAATCCAGGCATCAGCAGATCTGTGAAAAAGAGCGTCCCTTTGACTTTTCCATGTACCCACATCAGCCCTACAGCACTTCCTCATGGCCCCACAAAACCAGAAGGTCCTCGAGAAACGTGAACCTCTTCCTGCAAGACCTGGCTGCAGGACACCCTGCTGCAGCTCTGTCCTGAGGGAGGGCTGCTACACTGCCTGCTCTGGAGCCTGTGTGGGCACCTCCAGGCACAACCTGCCAGTGATTTCAGCACCACGAACTGCATCCAACAGCACTTTACTGCTCCCAGCTTGTTCACCCACCAACTTGTGGAAGCACAGTGTGATCATCGCCATGCCAGGATGGCTGCAGCGCCTCTCCAACTCACAGCTCTCTTCTTCCTTTCACAGAGTTGTAAGGTGTAAGATGCTTTCTGTAGATGCATGGCTTGAGCATATATAATACACATTCAGACTTGCAGTTTCCTGTTGTTCTACGCCCTTTACACCGCTCCTCAATGGTGTGCAACTGGAAACACCCCTTCCCCTCACACTATTTGATGATTATGCCGAAACTAATGGCTGCAGGGAGTTGCGGGTGCTCAGAGCCCTGCAGAAGGCAGGGGCAAGCCCCTGTCATTGAGGTGTGGTGGGGACATTTTAGCTCCCTGCTTTCCCATGTTTTCAGGGCTGCCTGCTGAGACAGAAGGGGGGAGGCCGTGAGTCACTCAGGCAGTGCAAGTGCGTGGGAGGTAAATTTTGCAGCAGACGATGGCTAGAGGATTAAGGCATGTGGCAACTTGTATGCAACTGCTGCTGAGTCAGAGTCAGAGTCACTACTGGAGCTCAGCATCAAGGGAAAGCCCATGCAGACCTCCTCTTGTAGACGTGCCCCTCACTTTATCAGTTGCTGCAATTGATGGCCATAAGTTTGGCTTCCAAAGAGAGTAAGTGGTTAGTATCGACTGAATAATTCCTTTCCATTTAATTATTTAGATGAAAATCTGAGTGTCAAGCACAAGGCTGCTGGTGCTACTGCTGATGTCTCTGCAGTGGTGGTGGTGGATATTTTCCAACCCATACGTCTCTCTCCCTTATTGTCTTTCTTGTTCCCCTTCTGGGGAGGGGAGAGAGGTTAATAGGGAGTGTCTGTCCATCATTTAGTTTCCAGCCCAGCCGTAAAGCATGACAATATACCACTGACAGAGCAGTCATGGACACGCATGGGGCTGGTGGTTGCTCTGGATCCTGGAGGTCTGCACCCCCTGCTCTGCCTTGCAGCCAAGCCGCTGCTTGTTTGGCAGGGCTTCGCACAGTGCTGGGACCCATACTTGGTGTGTAGGAGGAGCCTTATTAAGTCAACCCAGAGGTCTGTGCTGCTCATTATCTGTCCCAATACCAGCCAGCCAGGAGGATGTCCCCTGTGTGCAGAGCCTGGGGCAGCACAAACTCTTCCTAAGCAAAACCAAAGCCTCAGCCAGCAGCCCAAACCAAGTGCTCGGGGAAGTATCTAAGACTGGATAACCATATGGTTATGTTACCTCCAGTGATCAGCAGTGCTGAGGCTTCCGGCACCAGAGATGGCATTTTTTGGGTTAAGAACCATTGGTGGGTTTTTCTTCCAAGAAGGAGTTTAAGCAACTCCTTTCAGGATTAGGTGGGACTACTAAATGTGTCTTGGAGCAGTAGCTTTTAAAAAAAATTATGTAGGTCCCCCAGACTGGCTTGTGCAAGCCATGCCTATTCAGGACAAACCATCTGCCAGCATTAAATGGAGCACTTTAGGATTAATTTGAAACCAGAATAGATGGTAGCAATCAGCAATAACGTGTGCTTGACAGCCCTTCAGAAGGGTATTAGAACTCAGCTTCTCAGGAAAGTGGTGCTCCAGAACACCGGCTGCCACCCTCTCACCCTTCAGAGACAGCACAAGAGAAACTCTGATCTCTTTGGAAGTGTATAATAATCTCGTGCTAATCAAGTATTCAGGGAAAAATAGCTTTTACTGGGAAATTCTGCATCAAAGTGCCTATTAAAAGCACAGAAATTCATGTCCATTCCCTGCCTCATTTGTACTGATCTCAGGTTCTGCAATACAGAAGACAGTTAATTTTCCAGGTAAGGAACATGATTAAAATTATGACAGGTAGGAGATGTTCGCTGATTTCTTTCAGCATCACGAGGGATTAAAGTTGAAATAAAGTCTGATGAGCAGACTTAAGAGAGAGTCCATGTCCTTAAATGTCTACTGTGTGCTGAGGCAAAGGTGCAAGGCAGGCAATACTGTTAGTCGGGGATGGACTTAGCTTTCCCAGGTCCAGAGCATGTGGCTCAAATTTGGCCGTAAGACCATTCTCCCTCCTCAAAACCTATTGCTTGGGCCTAGTTGTCAGCTCTGGTCACCTACTTCTTCCTGAAGTAAAGGAGCATGCAGTCCTGGTATTGCAACCAGGCACACCGCACTTTCTCGTGTAGAGTAGACCGGACAGATACTTACTGCTGAATCTTCAAAATGTCCTTTTTGACCACTGATGCAGACTGAAAAATACAAGATTTGAAGGAACTTCAGCACACGTTACCATCCTCTCCTGTGCCCTAAGGAATTCCTTAAGTTATTGAAATACTATTATATTAGTATATAATATATTTAAATTGTTTTTTTGAAGATCAACCTTTTCCTCTGAATTTGTCTGTCCTGCTTGACTCTGTGTGAACAATGACCAGAGGCTGAATGAATGGAGGAATTAATTTCTGACAGTCAGTCTCACTTTCTCTTGTAACATAGTATTTTACCATACCAAGGTTTCCAGCCCTTCAAGGAAACAGTTTTAATAAAAGCACGCTGATATTTCAGAAATAAGTTGTTGTGTCTTTGTGTTGGACACGTAGACATAATTTCCTTCTAGGAGGCTGTAGTTGAAGAAGACATGAAGGGTATATATATATATATATATATATATACACACACACACACACCAGCACTTGGGATGGTGGGGACTGTCTCACTGCTCACCTCCCAGCCCGAGCCTTGTGGGGTTCTGGTCTCTCCTCCCATTCACCCAACACTGGAATTGCTGGACCATCTCCTCCTTACACCCACGCTTGGCGACAAGCACAGCAGGGCATGGCAGAGATGTCCCCTTGCGTAGTGCACTAATTAGCTTACATCTGCTTTAATGCAGGCGTCACATCAGAAAGCAGAGGTCGAGGCGGGGAACATGGATCATGTTGGGAAAATAACTGTTGTGGTGTCAGAAGATTAGGAAGAATTATTTTGGCTGACTTATGCTTTTCAATTAAAACATGTTGACATATCAAACATTCCTGCA
>NW_010179357.1:104018-111480 GCF_000695765.1 Mesitornis unicolor
TGGAGTAAGAATCAAATCTGAGCAACTACGTTATCCTGACTTGTTTTCATGCAGCCCTGCTAAATAAAAGCACCCTGGTTTTATTAACTTTATAAAGTGTCTGTTACACAGAATGTCTGTTACACAGAACTGCCTTTTGCAGGAGATTGACACAGTCTCTGTTGGGGTGGTTGTTCACATCAGCATACATCTGGAAGACTAAGATATTCATTTGTGAAAGAGGTGATCATAGGGAGGTTCTGTAAGGGCTGTGGTATCGGGGATTATTTTCTTATTTTATTTTATATTTTATTTTCTTTTATGTTATGTTATTTTATTTTATGTTATTTTATGTTATTTTATTTTATTTTATATGAGCTGCAGCCTCCATGAGAACCACAGACAACCATTCAGCTCTCTGGTCCATGCTGAGCCAGGTCACTTTGCTCACCCTGGGCAAGCAGCCAGCTCTAGCACCATTATATTCTTTCTCTCCTGATTGTAAAATATTTAAAGATTGAACATTTAAAACCTTTAAGCAGCCAGAATGGTAATTTCCAAAAGATCTCAGGTCCCATACTGAACAGTATTTTCAGTGGTTATTTAGACCTGTGTGGAAAATAATAAAAAAACCAAACAAAAACCTTTGGAAAACACACATAGAAGCCCATAAAATTTCAGTTGGGTACCTATGGATGGGTATCTATAGATGACTTCTGCTAAAGCTACCTGTGAGGCACTCTCCTACTTCTTTTATTTTAGTTTCCAAAAACATACAGCATTTTCTCCACTGATAACTTATTGCCCTCCCAAAAAATGGTTGCCAAGGCAACTTTGACTGTCTTATTAGTCACTATATTCAAAGACACAGCCTGTGCTAAGGCACCAAACTATCAAGATCTAAGGGGAAAAAATGTAACAAACGGTAGCAGTTGGTAATGCAAACACCTAAATTTCCTGTCTGTGTCTTGACAAAGCTGCAGATTGAGTCATGTTTCCTGACATATTAATAAAAAGGTTTGGTGCGTGGGAAAGGGGAACGGGTGGTGTTTGTTCCTGCAGAGGAAAAACAGAGGAGCACCTTGGAGTCCACAGAATTTTCCAAGCCTGTTCCTCTTTGTTTATTTAAGAGCTTTATTTTTTTTTTTTAATAAAAGCAAGTTTACAGAGATAGGAAGACAATAAAAGGTAGTGTCATTTCCTAGCTTGTTAGTTCTGGATAAAGGTGACAAACAAAATCATCCCTGTCCTTGTAATTTACCTTGTTTGATTGCTTACAAATAAACCAGTTTAATAAAGGCTCTGAGATACAAATGCCACATGGCCATATTGACAGGCGTGAGGGAAAGGAGAACACAGTAATAATGTTAGCTCTATCCCTCAGATTAATTAGCCAGATAAAATACACATTTTCCTCATTCTAGACAGAAAAAATGTAATTTACTGACCAGCAATTCAGGCTGCTGTTAAAAGCCAGGCTCAGCTGATCCTAACTGGGTGGAAAAGACAAGACCCACAGTCCCATGGTGGGCTCCTCCTCCCCTCTCCACCTGCAGCCCACCCTGATGAGGCCCGGCCTGCTCCACCTTCAGCCCCAGACAGGAGTGGCTTCAGGAGACAGTGGATCCATCTTAGTCCCCCTCAAGTCTGTTTCCCTAGGACTTGGCACACCCATTTAAGAAAGGCCATCACCAAGGATGTTTTGTCACTGTGGTGTCACTGTAACCCACAAAACTTCAGCTGCAGCGGAGGTTGCAGCTGGAGGATGCAGCCTGGACCCTGCTGCCGGCATCCTGCCCACAGCTGCCTCCTCTGCCCCTCAGGACACCTCATCCAAAACTCGAACTTGGCTCTTATCTTGTCAAAAGTCTGTCACAGTTCAAACCAAACAAGATCTGTCTTTATTCTCTGACAAACTCCATTTTCCAGGCCATAAGAAATCAGTGAACTAATATAACACCAGCCCAGTGGGGAGAAACCGACATACTCAATCCTGACCTCAGCTCAGTTGAAACGAAATCACACCAGATTTCTATTCTAATACCATGGCATTAATTGCTGAAATCAAGTCCACACTGGCCAGAACTTTTTCATGGTCAAGCATTGAGAAATACTTTTTCATAAACATAAGCTCTTATGGTAGGGAATAGAACAAATTGGTGAGGAGGCCCAAATCTCAAAAGAATTCCTACCTAGGTAGGAATCAGAAGATGCCTGCAGATATCTGGAGCACTAAGTAAAGTGCAGCCTTCCCGAGGGATCACCAGATGATACGTGGAGGAGGGTGTTGCTCAGAAGCACCTTGGGTTTCAGCAGCTCCATACTTGCGGTCAGTGGGTCTTAAGGTGGCCACCAGGTCCCCCAGCGTTGGTTTGGCAGATGGGTTTGCTGATGGGTTTCCTCTTCTGAGGAGAACAGAAACTCAGCTTCTACAGGTCAGCAAGGATGCTGCAAACACCTTCTTGTCACTCTCCTTGAAAGAATCCAAGGGGAAAAATGTGCATGGAAATGGATACCATACTGCTGCTGACCTAAACCCACCATCAATGGAGAATGAAGCATTGTGTCTCCCCATCATAAGGGACGAGGCTGGAGTACTGTGTGGCCTTGCAAGTAAAGGCGAGGTAATATTTGTGAATAAAATGAGAGGAAACTGCTAAGACTTAAAGACACTTTTTTAATCTATAACTTCAAAGGCAAAGAGCACCAGATGCTTGGAACTGACTGATTCATCCAAGTGGAAATAGAGGCAAAGAAATTAATAACTGTTGGGAAACAGCACTATTGTGAGCTGGTCCTGACCTTCCCAGAAACTTCCCTCATGCCACAGCCGAGCTCCTTTCAGACTCCTCTTCACTCATCATCAAGTACTCAGATTTGGGTGTAACATTTATGCTAGGAAAGTCATTCATAAAGCTCTATTGCAACATCTCATGCCAAGCTATTTTGGGTATAATCTGAGCAGGTGTTTGATTCAACCTCTTCTTCCCCTCAAAACACAAAGTACTCCAGGTTTTATACTAAAAAAATAGTAAATAACAGCTATAAGATTTGATGAGGTGGATATTTCTGAGTGGGTGCACCATCTCACCCCACTGCCTCAGCAGCGCTGGAGGTGGGCAAAGCCCTGGCAGGGCAATGCTTGCCCAGACGTGGCAGTGGTGGGCCTCATCGCTGGCCACGTGCACAACCCTGACCAAAGCAGCAGCTGCACTGCTTGCTTTTATTAAAGTCTTTTGTTGCATAATTGATCTCTGCGTGAACCCTTGGGAAGCAGCAGATGCAGGAAGTTCAAACTGATGCTTTCAATAAGCTTGGATTAATGATAAATAGTCACGTATAATTGATACAGGTGATCACACAGCTTCTCTTTATGCCTATGGAAATGTCTGTTCTGGCTGCAAAGCCAGGCCGTCTGTCCTTGGACAACCTTTATTTCCCTCCCTGATCCCTGTAGACGGAGGCAGGATTTTTCGTGTGTAAACAGACCCCAGCTGTGCTCAGCCTTTTTGGGTGTTCAGGCCCTGGGTCCAGCAGCTGAGGTGGCATCACCCCCACATCCTGCACAGGCAGCACTGCTTCCACTTCCAGCTTGAGAGCAGAAATATGAACAACTTCCCCTACTGCTACCCTGCAAAAATACCATGTGCAATTAGACCCCTCTCCATGAAGGTAAGGCTTTATGTCCACACACGTCACAGATGAACCAGGTGTGTCTTGGTCCTCGACATCCTGCATTAATATGGTTTTAGGAGATTCCACTTGGGAAAGTCTTGATCTGCATAACCAGGTAGCAGAAACTGGTAGGCAATTCAAGCTGAGCTGGCTTTATTGTCCAGGGAAGTTTTGAACACCAGCATGAACAGCTGGGGAAATACTCACTCCTGCTCTGTTTCATCCCCTGCGTCTGTGCAACCTCCGGAGCTGGGACAGCAGGACTGAAACTGGAAGGCTCCCTTCCAGCATTTTGGGGAGGCTGCATTGGAGATGGGACACTCACGGGCAGGGATCTCCTTGAGCAACTACCTATTTGGGCAGAAAACTGGCACTTCCCATTTCTCAACCAGCAGAATATGTTTTCTAATTACAAATTAAACACTAATTGTGAATCGTTATGTTTTCTTGCCACTAAAGATACCAACACAAATGCTATTAACAAGCTTCTTAATTTTTTAAATAGAGCAATTTAGGACTTAATTATTGCTTGAATTTGCATATAAAATTATGTCTATTCCAGGTTGCTGCAACACTAGTGTTAAGGTGATATTTTCTTTACAAGCTTTTAAAAACATACCACTTGCATTAGCACAAGACTAGAGAAAGTGCTGTCTTTGATAATGTTCCTCTTCACTACAAATGCCAAAACAGACTCCAATCCTATGTGAAAAAAACAACATTTACTGTATCCCATTTCTCCAAGCCCAGATCTTTCCTATATCATATCAGGTATTTTGCTGCAGTTGATTAATTACAGCTTTGAAAGCTATAGAGAATGAGAACATCAGTTCCTTATGGCAGACCTTTACCAAACACACCTGCTTGATTTTGGAGAACATCTGGAGCCCATTCACTTGCTGTTCTGGAGCTCAAACTCCTGCTTATTTTGGGAGCTACTGTTCATCTCTCATAATTTCTGGTTCGCTGACATCTGCCTGCCTGTTTCCAAGTCAAGGCTCTCTAAACCCAAGGCGTAGTGCAAGATGGTAACATACAGATGAAAGCAATTGAAATTCTAATGAATTATCTGTATTATTCATTACAATTGCCTTACAGTTTCACGGCTAAATACCTGTCAACATATTCATGGCAAATCTTACAACCAAGCTGCAGTCGGTCAGCAAAGAAGGAGGGAAGCAAAGAAATCCATTCTCTGTGGTAAAGCAACATCCGTCTCATCTATACTGACGAGAAATTAGTGAACTAATTACCGTGCAAGTCTGATTTCCCCCTTGTTTTCTGCAATCAAGCAATAAAGTGACTTCCTTCATACAGGCTCTTGGTATACACACAGCTGACCTAGCAGAGTAAATAAAGCAGAGATCAGGTATCAGCAAACCAAGGTGGCAAAGAAGAGTTTGTTGTCACGCAAGGACTTGTGAGTATTCACACAAAGCCCTTTTTCGCAGAAACCCAAATCTGGCACTGAGTACATCTGTCTAATTAAACATGTATGAAGATGACCAGTGTCTGAAAGAAATAGACCTTTTCTAGGCTGCAAAATGCCAGATAAAGAGTACTTTTGCTCTTGCTACCCATCCCTGCCTCCCTTTGTAGTCTCCTCGCCTGCGCTCTGCCCACGCCTGCTGCCAGCCATCCCGGGGGACATCTCTCACCCCATCCTTTTGACCATCGCATGGAAACCTAACACAAATGGGGAGGGGGAAAATAAATATAAATAAATAATCTGATACTCCCTATCAACCCTCTTTTTCTCATTTTTCATCTTTTGGCCTCTTTCAAGGGGTATGCTCGGTACCTGGAGCAGTTTCAGTCCTCAAAGGAAGGAAATGTAAAAGGACTTTTCTTCAGCCACACAATAGCCTATTGTGCTCTCAAGGCAGTGAGATACGGCAGCTGGGAGACAGAGATTCCCATTTTCTGTGAGTTATTATGACCATTTACTTCTGGTGCTAGGCTGCAGGGCATGGAAAGAAAGGCTTAGCATTTGTACAGTATTTTTAAAACCCCTAAATTGCTGTGCTGGTCTCTGCAGTCAGGGTGGTTTGACTGCCTGGCAGTCCCTCAGGAACAGACTTGGCACTTGGAATACCCTCCTGCCACTTAAGACAGAGGCCAATGGGAGCTTCTTGTTCACCCAAGCCATCTGTTCAGTACAGCAGCCTGAGACACCATTAGGAGTTGCTGGTCAAAATGGTGTCCTGATGTCACCTCTGACCCACAGCTGTGGCACACTTCCCAAATCTATACACAAGATCGGAGCCCAGCACTGCTAATCGGAGGCAGGACATATATCTTACCATTCAACTCAAAATTTGACATTCATGTTCAGATAGACTCCATCACCCAGTCCTGTGTGTTCTTGCACTGCATCATATGCAGTTTATTAAAATGAATTATGGGGGCAGAACTCCATTGTGTTTAAACAAAAGCTTTCAGGAGTGGTTCTTTATATTTTGTGTATAGCTCTGAAACTGTTTAACGCTATAATGCAGGCTTTTCATACTCTTCTATGATGTAAAGCAAGCTTTAAAGGTGCTTACATGAACTATAGTACAGCCTTTAGTGACACAGTGGCATTTTTATTCATTCCATGTTCTTCTCCACACTAAACCGCCCTTGGTCTGGCAAGGAATTGCGACTATAAGCTGTCTGCTACCAGATCTTTTACTAGGTGAAAATGCACTGATTCACAGTTTGGTTGTTAACTTGGCACCTTTTTAAAATCAGAATATAATCAGGTACTCAAGCAGCTTTCACAAGGATTAAAAAAAAAAAAAAAAGGAAAATTAATAGGTGCCAAAGATGTGAACAGAAATTCCAAGAAGAGAAATATGTTAGACATCATTTCAGGGACAAGAAAAACCAGCAATGTCTCAGCAACACACAGACATCAAGAACACAAGGATGATCTTATTCCTGTGCCGTAGACATGATTCTCAACTCTAAGACACCATAGAGTTCAACACTACGTAAGCCCAAACTGATACTGGAATACAAGCACCTAGTTCAAAGGCAAAAGTCCGCAAGAATCTCTCAGCGCTTAGCCCTGTAAGTTTTCTAACACAAAATCTAGAAGAACTGAAGAAAAAATACTAATCTATGATAAAGGGTTCTAAAAGGACTGTGGTGACTTCAGTAAGTTACAAAAACAAAGTAAAAAAGTATCTTGGATTCCAAAAAGTGATCTCTAAAAAAAAAATAAATATCAAAGAAGAAAAAAGGAAAAAGAGAAAGCCACAGGGAGAAAGGAAGCAAGAACAGATGTGCTGTTGGTGTGTGTCAGTAAAGGGGTAAGCAGTTTATACCACTAAGAACGTGCCCCCCACACTGTCAAAGAATACTGGAGTATCCAAGGATTCAGTGGTTTGGAGGTTTTAAATAATAATAATAATAATAAAAAAGCATATGTATAGAAAAAGGACCTTACCTGATCTCCTTCTATAGCAATCAGCTCTCCCCAGGGTTCAAAAGTGGCTTTCGTATCAGAATTGAAAAGAAACAGGCAAAAAGAAATAGACAAAGTGCAGTAAATGCGACAGAGGGCAGGGACACAGCTTACAGTAAATGCTCTCTTTTATTACTCAGTTCATCAAAACATTTCAGTTTTCTCTGCAAGACCTGAATCAGAGCAGCAACAGTTGTTTGTCTATTGTAACATTTCCCTAGGAGTGAGCATGACAGCCTTTGTACACAGGACTGATGCTCGGTGTGTCCAAGTCACACGAAAATGGAACCATAGAGCAGCAGTGACAAATTGCTTGTTTTCATCTTTACATTACTCAATTTTGAGTAGAGGTTTCTT
>NW_010179357.1:111511-111853 GCF_000695765.1 Mesitornis unicolor
GAAAGTGACCTTGTATTATTTTGTATTGAGAATTCATAATTACAGAATGCCACCGTCTAATGATAGAACTATTACAGTAGGTTTGGTTTTGTATTATGGGTTTTACAAGAAATATTTGATGAGGTTTGTTTATTAGTATATTTGGTGTTTAGACATGAGAAATTTCTGATGTTTTGATAGATTTTATAGAAATAGTTTACCCAAAGCTTTAAAAAATAAGATCTGATTAAGACAGATAGTAATGAGAGGTATAAGAAAATGCAGTTAAAATATATAAATTCCAAGTGCAAAAAGAAACACCATTATTTCTAAAGAATTTAAGCCTCCTTTCTCAAAACCATC
>NW_010179357.1:111869-118401 GCF_000695765.1 Mesitornis unicolor
AAATACCAGCTTTTAAATAGGCAGCCGCACTACTGAGATGGTACATAAGATACGTCTATTGCACTAGAAGTACAAAGCTAAGAATAATGCATAATATTTTATTTTTAAACTTATTTACAGAAAGATATTGCACCAATCCTTTGTCCTTTTTTTCAGTTTAACATATTAAGGAAAAGCCTATTATTTACAGTTAAAAAGTGAAGTGCAAAAGCAGACTGAAAGAAACCAGAAAGAATAAAGTTTATTTAAATGGCCAAGTACAGTTCATTACTTGACCATAGCCCACATCCAGTATGATCTAAAATAATTTGTACCATATATATCTGTAATTTCAAAAATCCTTGCATTTCTCTGTCGATGCAAGCCTTATCTTTTACTCTAACCATGAGAAGGTCTACGTAAAATGTAAAGGCTAACCATAGCTTAGCTTAATAGCTTTATTTCTCCAGGAAAGTGATGCTCTTTTAGGTAAATTGAAAAAGCTATGTAGTATTATACATGTATTTGAAAAGTAGTGATAAATCAGGCATGATGGTTTTCATTCTTCCTAAACACCATAAGGAAAGGTTTGCTGATATTTCAGGATTGATGATGCTAAAGTCACTGCCGGTCTGAATGTCATTACACAGCACGTGGTCCTGTCTCTGTCTATCTGCCACTGGGACTGTCGTGATGCATTTCTGGGGTGTAGGTAAGTAGAACAATCATGACCCAGAGATGGAGCAATGCCTGGGAAAAGAAAAGAAAAAATTAACTTATCAGCACTGACAATCATTGTTCACAGCAGCAGTAAATATGAGAGCTCTCAATGAGAGCTATAAAACTAGTTTTTATTAGAAATGTTTTGATTTAATACTTTTCCTATTATTTGGATACTCCTAAGAAAAGAACTCTTATTTGCACAATGAAATGCTGAGTCAGATTCTGAAGAAACCATTTGCAGAAAACCAAGGATTTTACACAAACAGCTAAAATAAAGCATCCTGGTTTCCTACAAATTTATATCCTCTGGCTTCTCTTTTCTGCCATGCCCCAGCAAGTCCAGCTGTCCTCTCTGATATCCAGCCCCCAGCCAGCACATTATGTGATCTGCCTCGAGTGGCTGGCAAGCCACTGCTCCTGTGCCAACTGACCGATACCAGACTGCAAACCAACTGAGTTCTGCTTCCTTTCTCCTTTCCACAGGCACTGATTTGAGGCATTATTATGAACGTTTTAGGAATGTTAATTTTCATTCAAGTTTGGCTGAAACTATGAAATTAGAATAGAAGTTGCTGGGTACGCAACAAGGGAGATTAGTGACAGAATACATACAACACGTTTCCTTAAAAAAAATAATAAAAAATTAAAAAAAATCAAGTTACAGCAGTCATAGTCAAGGTTCAAACTAAAAAAAAAAGATAACTGCCACTGACTGCCCAATATACAGCTCCTGTGCAACCACCTTCGAGTTTCACTTTGGATAGCAGCTTAGGCAAAAGACGTCTTCAGTGTTTCCGTAAGAAGCATTTTATTCATATAGTGCTAAGTCATGAATAGGAAGAAAGAGAGAGGTGAGGAATTCAACAGCCCTGTTCCTTCCAGTACTTAATGGGCTGGAAGAAGCAATTGCATGGGGAATTTGTAATTTCCTTTATTCATGTGTCCGTCTGCTTTATATCCTGAAAGAGTGACAGCTGCTCTCAGAAACTGTTCAGAAGAATCATTATGCCCTCTCAAGCAACACTTTTTTAATTTCAAAGACCCAAAGGCTCAACTAGTGGAATATTTTCCAGCACACCTACCTTACTTACCACAGGTCACTTAAACTGACAAACATCTGCCCTCCAGTGGAAAACGGAGGAATTTAATTTTTATCAACTGCAAGCCTGGTATGGACGAGCAACTTTCTACTGTTTAAGTCTAGCAACAAAACCTTTTCTTGCTACTTTTCCAGTTACCAGAGAAATGTGATTGTTAGCCACTGAACAAAGAGGGAAGTGCCAAATATAAAAAAAACTGTAACATGTAATTTTCCTAAATGCATTGCATACAGGTGTGGTGGGTTAACCTTGGCAACAGGTCACTATTATTCTGTATTTTAATACTAGGCCTCTCCTTTTCCAGTCTTTTAAGTGGTAGTTCCATAAATGTCTTTAAGACTGCAATACTAAGAATTTCTGGGAAAAACTGAAAACTGCCAAGTAACATGACTCCTAAATGCTGTTCTGTAAGTACTATTCAGTCAGTTTTACAAAAAAATACATTGAGTTGTTAATGATAAAGCCTTTTGAACATCAAACATCTTGTAATTTCATATGTATTCCATACACTGGCTATAGAAATCTTGCATAAAGTTTCACACTTTAAAGAAAGCTTACTCACCATGTAAATGATCACAAAGACTCTTGCTATGGGATATCGCCTTAGAAAGATTCCTAGCCGAATGCTGCAGAAGCACAAGAAAAAAATCAAAATGCACACGTTAGCAATAAATTCCTGTTCCTCTCATTCTAATCACCACAAACTCATAAACATGAGCTGATGTTATACACATGGCTTTGTTTATGACTTGAATTTTACTTCAGGTATTCAAGACATTAAACTGAATGAGCAAATTCAGAATTCAGACCATGAAACATTGTTTTTTTCTGTTACATGCTAGGCTCAGAGTTTGTGAAAGAGCTAAGACTCAAGAGTTGTACAGCTATTTTAAACTTCACAAATATGCTATATATTTGCCAAATTTTGTTACTTGAGGAGCTGTGATGAATCCTTCAAAAAGATTTAAGCAACTAAAACCTCGGATTCCTTTGAAAAACCTGTCAGATCACTACCATTCTTGCATTATATTAGAAGACAAGGACATGAGTTTTCCAAGCTTACTACTACAATGCTACAAAGCATCCTGTGCTAGATGCGTACACTGTTGTGCTGTAACATCAGTTTAAAAATCCCATGGGTGTACTGATGATTTGACTCGATCTTAAAGGTCTTTTCCAACCGAAACCATTTTATGATTCTATGATACTGAAGCAAGTATGAACTGCCAAATGTAGTATTAAAATACGGCATATAATAGCTCCGAGTTGTGGAAATCCAGATATTCTTCACTATGACATTAAAGTACCATGGAAGCAAAAAAGATTTTCTATCAAGGTATCTTGCTTTCAAAAGATTAAGTATTACCTAATTTTGTTTTATATTGGTATTTGGTACAAGTTTTGGAGCAGACCTTTGTATGAATATTGACAATTAACCTAACTGCTCAGAAAAGGGATCAAAGCAAATCTTTTGCTGGATCCAGAATTATTTTTGTTTACTAATTCATCAAACAGATTATTCTTCAAGGTAAAGAGCTGCACTGGGTCAGAACCCAGAATCTTGCTTCATCAGGATCCCTAAACAGGAGTAAAAGAATATGATAAAAAAATATGATAAAAATATGATACTCCTCAAGTACATGATACTTGTCCGCTGATACACGCTCACAGTGTTTATCACAGACAGTCAAAACTTCTGAAAATGAGAAAGAGGCAGGATGGTAATGAAAAAGGTTAGGGGTTTTGGTAGAGTTTAGTGATATTCTTGTATCAAAATCTACAAGACCGTTTCTTAAATAATTGACTATAAATCTGCAAAAGCCCAAGTATATTAATTTCATAGGAAAGCACATGTGAACTAGGTCAATATTTGGTAATTTATACAGTATTTAATATATTAGCTTCATTATTTTTTACTTTTACGTTCATAAAAGCAGTTCACAACAGAAAGTGTGCCACTCGAAAACTGTAAAAGGATTCCAGAAAGTACAAAATGTATTTTCTCAGGACACACTTACCTAAACTGATCTATACTACTGGCAGCTTTGCGAACTCTCCCATACATTCCTGCCATGTTTGTATCCGTGTCACTAAACAGGACAGGAACATTCCGCATACGAGCACCTATTTGAAGGAAAAAAAAGCAAAAAATCTCATTAGTCTCAAACCAGCTAAGCTGTTGTTTAAGTAAAACAAATGGATAGTATATAACAAAAAATATAAAAGTAATATAAAAAGTGATTAATCTGATTTGCTAGTGCCATTTTGCTGGGTGCAGGAGTGTGTTTTGAGGGGAGGAGTCTTGTACCATGAATCAAGTGCTGAGGTTCTCCTAGCGATATAGGATGATCGCTGCACAGTACAGACAAACCAACCTCAGCAGGACTACCATATTTTAAGATGCTTTTCAAGAAAAACAGAAAACAAGGAGGAAATTGATTTCAACTGGAATTCCAACCAACTCTCAAAAGGAAGTATCCCATTCTTGCTCACTTCCCAAACCCTTTTTACAAGGGAATACTTAAAACTTGCTTCTGACATTCAGTTTAAACCCCAAAGAGACTTATTTGCACCTGTGACAGGATTTGTAAATACGATTGTTCTGAAAGTGCCAGCGTACTGAGAATTAAAGATGCAATTTGCTCTAAGTTTACTTAAAGTAATTTACACACAAAGAGGAGCTTCTACTTAACTATTTTTATGATACTGGCTGCTGTTGACAAGGTCTCTGCCATAAGCTGAGTATTTTCAGCTTTTTTTTTTTTTTCCTCCTTAGAAACTCAGACTTTCAGGGAAAGGCATCAGGAAATACAAAGTTCTGAAATGCAGAAAAGACAGAGTTTTAAGTTTTATATTTCCTTAGTTACCTTCAGAACTGTCAATTCCTGCCATATTAATGGAAGGTCCATTAGCACTAGTGCCTTGGACAGCCTTCAGCTGTTGCTCAAGTCGTTCCAGTTGATAGACAAGGGAGTTTTTCTCTGTGCTCAGGCTTTCTAACATGGTTTGCTTCTGAATTAGTGTTTCTGTCAGCTGATGAAGCCGGTTTTCTAATTCTGTCTGACTGCTACTACTAAGAGCCTTGTTTGTGAGCTAAAAAACAGAGCAAAGAATAAAATCAGAGTAAGTTTAAAGTCTGTCCAACTGACATATTACAAAACTCTAAACAAGAGAGCCCTCCAAGAATGAAGTCACCCCATTGCAGTATTTTTACAGGATAATACTATCAAAATGATCACCAATGAGCACAATAAAGAAGAAACTTAATTTCAACAGTTGCTAAATGAAGATTTTACATAAGAAATTCTATGTAAAAAATTATTCCTGTTTTCCATCTCTAATCATATGAACATTTCTGTATTATTATAATCTAAATGGCAGGCATGACAATAGTAAAATAATCCAGTCTGACTACCATACTTGCAACTTCACAGAACAAGTGAGTACATAAAATGTTTTCAAGCAAAGAAGGAAAAACTCAGTACAAACAGGGAGAATCCAACATCATTTTACAGGAAAACTTGAATGAAAATGGTGAAAATGCAGGACATTGCAGAAGAATTGAGGAGCACTGAGGCAGAAAACACGATTGTACTAGCAAATAGAAATTGCAAGAACAGCAAATGAAGACATGGATCATGTCATCCAATTTCCAGAAAACATTTAAAGCAAATGGGAATCTCCAGATTAACCATGTGTGCAATAGCCCATCTATTCACTGCAGTCTCGGCCCTCAGCCACTTGTAGCACTGTACGCTTCAATGATGAAAAAACACAATCAGAAGGAGCCAGAGGCAGCAAGATATCAAAAACACAAACCGGCTGCAAGGCACTAGGGCAGATGCAGGTAGTCCTGAAGCCAGCATTACCAGAAGACTCATCCACCAACAAGCTAAAGAAATTTGTATCACAACACAACATCATCCAGATCCTCTGATACTATACTGTACAGCTGGCCATAGTTGACTCTAGACTATGAATTTCTCTACATGTAGACTACTTTTCATTATGGTAAGATAATTTACACAAAACAAGGCCTGTGCCTTCATGCTGCCCAAGGAGACTGTGAGGGTTGAAAAGTATCAGAAGATTCCAAATGGGTTAGACTGATTCAAGGAAAATAGGTCCGTAAAAAGCTATTCTCAGGATTGAAAACAAGTACACTTTAACTCATTAGTAGAGTGGGGGATGAAATGGTTGGAGGCTGTCTTGGGCATAGTGATCATTAAATGATAGAGTTTTTAGTCCTTGGAGAAGCAAGGAGGGGGACTAGCAGAACTGCCACTTTGGACTTCTGGCGGGGAGACTTTGGCCTGTTTAGGGAATTGGTTGGCAGAGTTCCTTGGGAGGCAGTTCTGAAAGTCAAAGGAGTCCAGGAAGGCTGGACATTCTTCAAGAAGGAACTCTTAAAGGCACAGGAACGGGCCATCCCCGTGTGTCAGAAAACGAGCCGGCAGGGAAGAAGACCGGCCTGGCTGAACAGAGAGCTCGGGCTGGAGCTCAGGAAAAAGAAGAGAGTTTATGATCTTTGGAAGAAGGGCCAGGCATCTCAGGAGTAGTACAGGGCTACCGTGAGGCTGTACAGGGAGAAAATTAGAAGGGCTAAAGCGCAGCTGGAACTTAATCTAGTAGTAAAACCAGCAGTACTCTGGGTACTCAGTCCCCTGAGAGGGAAGACAGGGATGGCAAGCACAGTGATGCCCCATAATCCATGAAGAGGTGGTTAGCGA
>NW_010179358.1:0-26429 GCF_000695765.1 Mesitornis unicolor
CTAGCAGATCAACACTTCCCCCCAGCTTGGACCTGAAACACCACACTTGACTAAGAGCATTTTCTTAATTCAAAGCTGCAGGAACTGCAAACACACTACAAGAAATCCAGAATAAAACCTGATGTATAATCTGTGAGATTTCTTTTTCTGTTCATCAAGTCACTGCTTGATCCCCCAGGTCACGATTCCAGAAGGCTGTGCTCACCTATTTATCACTTTGCATTTTCCACTTATAGTGCTTTAGAAAGAATAATTCTAATTGGATTATTTAAGTATTACTATTAGAGCTAACCAAATAATTTCCCAAGGGTTTATTTCATGAATTTTTGGCATTTTTTGTCCTTTAATTTGTTCAGTGAATAATTTTTCATATTAGTCAACCAGCTGTATAAGCTGGTCAAACAGTGTTTGTTGAATTCACTTGATGACTGATTTGTACCAAATGTTGGATAAATTATTCATGACTAATTGGTTCTGTTATTCAAAGAGATCTAATTAGCATCCCTAGTTTTAAAAAAGGGACCTGTATCCCATGGAGAACAAGGTAAAATAAACTAACCCAAGTACGGGCTGTACATTTGTGGCATAGCTGAAGCGCAGCATCCTCTTCACTGCTTTTACTCAAGCTCCTACACACGAAATTGCGTAGGGCACCGTGCCCTCGAGAGATGTCAGATGACTGCCAGCCTCTGCTCCACCAGCCAACCATTCCTCTTCCCTGTTTCATCATGTTCCAGTGTACAGTCTCTTCACAGGCACTGGAGTTATTATATTTTTACCATGCCAGGGATTTTCTGTGCTGTCACATGGAGATGTATGGACATGAAGAAGGAACAGTAGCCTGGCACTAATTCAGAAGACCAGAGAGAAATTTCCTGCTTAAGTGGACTCCCTCAGTTCCCCATCAACAAAAAAATGGAGATGTGGTAGAGGCTGATCTCAAGCATGTGCTCAGGAGATACATTAATTAAAAATGGTGAATTACTCTGAAAATGTTGTAATAGAATATTAAATACAATATTGATATTGTACCTTATTGCAGCCTTCCAGTTCCTGAAAGGGTCCTACAGGAAAGCTGGGGAGGGACTTTTTACAAGGGCAGGCAGCAATAGGAAATGGGAAAATGGTTTTAAACTGGAAGAGGGCAGATTTAGAGTGGATATGAGGAAGAGATTCTTGTCTTTGAGGTGGTGAGGCCCTGGCCCAGGTTGCCCAGGGAAGCTGTGGGTGCCCCCTCCCTGGCAGTGTTCAAGGCCAGGTTGGACGGGGCTTGGAGCAGCCTGGGCTGGTGGAGGTGTCCCTGCCCACGGCAGGGGTTGGACTGGATGAGCTTTAAGGCCCCTTCCAACCCAAACCAGTCTGTGATTCTATGACTGGTATATATATCAAAACGTGGTCCATGCACCTAGACAATTCAATTTAATCAACAGAAAACTCTGCTTTCTTCTGAGGTGCCAGCACCCTGCATCTGAGGTGCCAGTCCATGCCTACCCTGAGCAGTAAGTCTGCCTGGCATCTTGTTTAAGTGGCTGGAAAATGACCTAAATTATTCATGGTGCTGGAAGTTATAAGCAAAGTGTATTATCTTTAGCATTACAAGTGTATTTTTAGCTTTACTGACTCTTCACCTGTTGCAAATATGCTTCCAAATGGTTTTTGAGATGACAAGATAGTGCCATTTTAGTATGATTTACATAGCTACCATATTGGTCTCCACATAAGTCTTGAGTCAAGCTTATGAAAACACAGAACAAGCTGGGTTTTTGTTACTTTTATACTGCTTATTATGGGTTGAAATTTGTCTCATGTCGCTTTCAGGTAGAGAAAACTGCAAAAATACGAGAGGCTTTGTGCATGAAGCAGTGAACCTGTGTATTTACCTACAGTAAGGAAAGAGTCTTCAGGGCTCATTCACCTGTGGTTATGTGTTAAAATTCTACACCGTATATAGCATAGAAATCTGACTTAATTGGACATCTGCTGATAACCTGTGTGAATTTTTGTAGGTTATCTTTAAGAAGAAAAGGTTATCTTTAGGAAGAAAATAAAAACCAAACTGAAATTAGAGGGGAAGTCTAGGAATTTTCAGGATTTCTTCCTTATATGAATTTCCATTTTTCTGGAGTCGTGGGGGTCATAGAATCATGGGGGTCACAGAATCATGGGACGGTTGAGGTTGGAAGGAACTTTTGAAGGTCACCTTGTCCAATCCCACAGCTCAAACAGTTCAAGCTGAACAGGTTGCCCAGGACCATGTCCAGATGGTTTTTGAATGTCTCCAGGGTTGGAGACTCCACATCCTCCCTGGGCTCAGTCACCCTCACAAGGAAGAAGTGTTTCTTGATGTTCAGACAGGACATCCTGTGTTTCAGTTTGTGCCCACTGCCTCTGGTCCTGTCACTGGGCACCACCAAAAAGAGCCTGGCTCCATCTTCCTTGTACCCTTTCTTTCCAGTACTTATACACATTGGTAAGATCCCCCCTGAGCCTTCTCTTTTCTAGACCCAACAGGTCCAGCTCTCTCATCCCTTCCTCATAGGAGAGATGTCCCAGCCCCTTAATCGCTGCAGTGGCCCTTTGTTGGACCTGCACCAGTAACACCAAATCACTCCTGTAACTGGGGAGCCCAGAACTGGACACCATATTCCAGGTGTGGCCTCACATGCAGCCTTGAACTTCACTCACAGTCCAAGCTGCCCAAATGCAAGGTGCTTTTACTATATAAATAGTAAATACAGGTAATAGCCACAGGAATACTGTCTAGCCTTGAGGGCAATGAGTACAGCCAGCTAGTGTCCCTCTCTTTCTCACATCTGTCCCAAAAATGATGGTTTTATTGCGTGTTGGGAATGGTCTCTGCCATGCCATCCTCCAAAGGGCACAGTACCATGTGAATTCAACTACACGACTTCTGGGCTGGTTCTGCATCATACGTGGCTTGTTTGGAGGGCAAAGACACAGGGCCCTGTCTGTATTCCTCCATGCTTTAATGTATTAAGTATTGTATGTATATTACGTATAGCCCCTGCTTTAGAGCCATTTCAGAAATAGCATTTTTGAAGACTATACACCTATTTTTGTTTCATTTCAGGTAAGAAATGAAAGGGATTCAAGCCAGATTCATATATTATCGGGACATTCACAGAATGAGTGTTATACAGGTGAGTGACACTCACCAGTACTCCCGGTTTGAGCTGGTAAAATAACATTATTGGCAAGTTAAGCACACTGAGGCATCTCATAAATGCTTTCATAAGCACACATATCTATTATAGCAACACCGTCTGTCAGCAGCTTCTTTATAAAGCCCTATTTTCAGGGATTTATGGAGCTGGCATATGTATCGTGGGGGGGACAAGCCTACATTGGCAGGGCAATGACCTTATAGGTCTCTACCTCTATTTTCTACAACTCTTTAAATACTGAGCCGTGTTGCTCACTTTGAGAAGCAGTAAGACGTAAGACAAGCCTGGTTTTCTGTGCAGAGAGCTCCCAAGTGTAAAAGAAGTCCACTTTCCTCCTTTAATTGATATGCATATAAACTAGACTGAAATTCTGTGCAGCAATAAGACGATGTTCGGATGCTCGTGTGATTTTAAAGAAGATTTAGCTATTTATAAACGTTCTTTGGCAAAAGATTATTTCCCAGCGTGGTCTAATCGCATTTAATATTTTGAAAAAAGGAAATACAGAAGAATAGATAAATGTGATCTGGGTTAGAAATGCTTCTTTTGTTCAAAAATGACCCCCTTCCTGCCAGGCAGAATTGCAGCTCTTCAGAAAATATCAGTGCCTCGGCAAAAGTTAGCTGGGAAAGTCAAACTACTGAGTAACATGAAAAAGTACTTCCCCCTGCTTGAGTTCCTTATGAATGACTTCTGGCAACAGCATAAAAAGAAAAGGCTGAACTTCACTACAGAATCAATGGCACAAGGATCAACACTATGAATATATGTTGATATGAAATGTAAAGAGGTAAGAGCAGAGGAACAAAACTCTGAAGGAATAGTCTGGTCAGGCAGGTCAAGATGCACAAATCCCTTCAAATATTTCAAAATCCTTTCAATGTTTCAGAAGACTGCAATATTTAAATGCAAAAATAGCAAGTAAAAGAGAAGCTACTTGCTTTACTTTGAAATATCTCAATGTTTTCAGTCACAAAATGTGACTTGTTTGTTCTGCAATATGACATTTAGTATCCAAAACTGCAGTCATTGCCTTTATTCTGCTGTTTACCAAAATACAGATCCTAAGCTAATGAAAGACAAATGCATTGCTGTCCGTGCCCATAAAATACACTTAGACATACTATGCGCAGCTGCTGCAAGAGAATAACATACCAAAAATACAAAATGCAGAACAGTTAAAGCCAAGTTAATGGGTTTTTTTTCCAGCGTGAACACTAAAGGGACAGAGTAACGTGCAGACTGCTGTGTAAAATAGGAAAGTTTCTCTGTAGTGGGGAAAATTGCTTTGACACTTTATTCTGTGTTATTTTTTTAAGTAATGCTTGCTTTGTCTTACCCTGAAACTGAATCCCAGGCCTCAATTAACTTGGAAGCTAATGAAACAGAAACGCGGCTCAGAGGAATTAATCAAAATCTCCTCTGAGTGGCAAGCCAGATTTGAGGAATGACAGCCAGCCCGCTGCTCTTCAAGCCACCATGTATTTTCAAATGTGCTACAGAAGTGGTTGCATTTGGTTGAGAGGCTGGGACATTATGAAGCACACGGCTGTTAGTGCCCCTCTGCTGAATGATTAACAGAGCAGTGGCCTTTGGAAAAGCAGGCAGAGTAATATGAATGTCAGTGAAATACACCATAAAGGCATAAACCATTGTCCATGACAGTCCTTCAAAGGAGCTCTTTCCACAACAGTATTAACTTGGCTGAATGCTTTGGCTATGGAAATAGCATGCAATCCATATACCTAGCATATACTTTTTGTTTGAAAGAGTCCAGCAGAGCCACAAAGATGCTGGAGGGAGTGGAGCATCTCCTGATGAGGAGTGGCTGAGGGAGCTGGGGCTCTTGAGCTTGGAGCAGAGGAGACTGAGGGGAGACCTCATTCCTGGGGATCAATTTGTAAAGGGCAAGTGTCAGGAGGAAGGAGCCAGGCTCTGCTCTGGGATGTCCAATGCCAGGACAAGGGGCAATGGGAGCAAGCTGGAGCATAGGAGGTTCAACCTGAACATGAGGACAAACTTCTTTCCTGTGAGGGTGGCAGAGCATGGCCCAGGCTGCCCAGAGAGGTTGTGGAGTCTCCTTCTCTGCAGACATTCAAAACCCCTGGCCGTGTTCCTGTGTGACCTCCTCTGGGTGATCCTGCTCTGGCAGGGGTTGGACTGGGGGAGCTTTCGAGGTCCCTTCCAACTCCTAATAATATTCTGTGATACCATGTCAGTATATTTATAGTGCAATATATACAATGTAATACATCCATGCATACAAACATATTTAGGCAGTAGATAAATGTATAAACCCTATGCTTCGCAAAGAAACTCTTTGTCAAGCACACTGAAAAAAACCCCTGCAATATGTCTTCATCTAGAGTTACTTTACTTTTTTCCAAGACACTGAAATAGCTTTACCCTACAATCAATTCCTATTGTTACATTTGAAGGCGAAGTTCTAAATTTGATAGCAAAAAGAAGAACGACTGCTGACTTCCTAGTGTGCAATTAAAGAATTCACGGTATTACAGAGTTACTCAGCAGGTCACTCTTCCAGTAAATCTCATTTATTCACATCTTATCTTCTAATAAACCAAAATATGTCTTACCTCTGACCCCTATAAAAAGTGGACATGAAAAAAGGGAATCTGATTCATTTTTCATTTCTATAGGAAAACAAAGCTTCTTTCACTCAAACACCAGCAACGCACCAGATCAGAATAACATCCATTCATAAAAATTATTCCTTCTGAGGTCTATTTCCCTTTCGTCATTCCTTATCAGAAATCAGACTTCAGAGTAAATAAGTAAGGCTTTTTCACACCAATGATTAGTAATGAATAAACAGAGCAAGTACTAAAGCTGGCTTTGCACCTACTGAATGCTGCAAGTGTCTGTACTCATTTGATATGCATCTAGCAAAGCTTGGATGTTCCCAGAAGGCCACTCCATGAACACTGAGAGAGCAGCGTCTGCTAGTGGTGCCTGTAAGTCACAAAGAAGACAGAAAATATTTATAGAAGTTAGAGAGACGGGAAAGAATGAACCTTATTTAAGCTACATTCAATGCTATTTCAGAAGCACGCACAGAAAGAATTTCATGCAGTGATCACAGGTAAACAGACAGCAGTATAAGATTCTGAAACACATTGCAGCGTTCACTTGGTTCGTTTTTAGCACTGTTTTCTTAATTAAAAAGATTTTTACGTGTTGCTTAATTTTCATCGCTTTGCCTGATAGGTCCTGTCAAAATGAGTTCTTCTCAGCTATGTTTCTCTCTGGCTATAATGCATATATGTATGTGTGTGTATATATATGTATACACAGAATAGACCCATGTATATGTGTCATCTATAGAAGACAGAGTATATGTACATATATATACACTATATATACATATACATATATAAATATACATATATCTATATACAGACACACACACACATATATATATGCGTATGTAAATATGTGGGGTCGATATAGATATATTCACATATACACATATGTATATAGAGTCCAGTAAAGACTGTGCCTGGGAACAAAACGCAGCAGATTTCTTCCCTTTTCTATCATCACAGAATTTCAAAGCAACGCTGTACCTGTGGCATTGAGAGGACATCGGTTGAACGCCATGTCCCCAGCTGGGGTCCTTTTCCACACCATTGACATCAAATAGTCTTCAGGACATATTTCATACGGTGCTGCCAGTTAGAAAGGAGAATTTAAATAGAAACATTAACGCAAAACAGACGTTTTATATTAGAAAAGTAAGTCTTCAAACTCGTCCTATTTTTTTTCCCCGAGATGTGTTAACTTCATTGGGTTTAATTTTAAGAATTAAGCACAAAAATGCAGAACCTGTAGTTTCTGTACAATATCACAGTGATGGTATTTATTTCATGTGGTCTGTGCCTTTATCCTCTTCAGTGAACAAACACTCTTTAGGTTGTAGCTGCAATGTTAATAGGTTTGAATCACTTCTTGTCGCTCTATTTCGATCCATAACATTAAGCATCTATCAGAAGATGATGACACTTACAATGTTCTACGCTGTGATGCTTATCTTACACTAAAATCCTTAATGATTTTTATAAAACTTCAGCTGCATGTGAAAGAGTCAGTCCTGAAACCACAGTTGAAGCATTAAGTGCGCCAGAGGTATCAAACGAGAGCTGTATATCCAAAAAGCAGATTTTTAAAATGTGTTTCAGTACAAGTCGGCAATTAAGCAAGCACAGTCAATAACGTGGGACCGAATGGCTATAAAACAAAATGGCCTTTTCCTGGTTATTGCAATAACACTTAGAGGGAAAAATATTTTCACAATCTCATAGTAACAGAACTGCTTTTGCTTCTGCAAACGCTTCATGTTTTGTTTTCGCATGGTCATGAGTTACAGAGTCCTTCCGTTCTTTGCAGGTTTTTTTTTTTACAGTAGATTCACAGTTTACGATCTCTGAGTAAATCAGATTAACACAGCAAACATCTGGCTGACGTCGCCTCGCAACTTAAAGCGCTGACAAATGCCAGCTGCTGAAATCTAATTCATTCCGAGTTCAGCAGAGAAAAGCCACAAGTTGTTTACAAGTATTATGATTCGTAGTTCAGGAAAATGGTAATCCCACTGTATCACAGCAAAGCAGTTACAAAACAAGGAGAAGAGAAAGGGGAATTCTATCACTACAGCAATTCAGTGATTCACCTTGCACGGGAAATCTCTAGCAGAGGCAGGAATAGAGCATAGACTTTGCCCATCTGTCCTGGTTTGAGCTAAACAGAACTAATTTTCTATTTAGTGACTTTACTTTTCAGCTCAGTCTCTTTTAAGTGGCTGAACTTGCTGAAAACTTAGCAGCATGTTTTTCCACTATGTGCTGCTATTGATAATCTCAAGGCCAAGTGTCTCACCATGGGTGCTGTGGCTGCACCTACGGGGGGGGTAAGCAGACCCAAAACTGACCAACGAGGTATTGCATCCCACATCCATCATACTCGGTATAAAAACCGAGAGATCACGAGGGTCTTGATCCTTTTTCCCTGGTTTTGTTTTTTTTTTCTTTTTCCACCGTTCCTTCCATCTCGACCCTTCCGTCCATCTCGATCCTGCAGAGGCCGAGGCCTGAGCAGAATCCTGCTGGTTCATCTGCCTCTGATCCTGATTTGTGTGTTCTGCATCAGCTCCCACTGCTGCTGAGTTTGGTCTGGGACTTTTCCAGTGCCCGGCTCCGCAGAGCCTCTGGTGATGTATTCGTCACTGGGGGAGGATTTTATATTGGTTTTGTAGATATATTTGTACATATTTGTATATATTTCATTATTTTCCTATTTACAATATTATCTGTAGTATTACTATTATTGTTTCATTAAGTCTGTTAGTTTATTTTCCAACCCGTAAAGTCTCTCTCCCTTATTCTCTTTTCTCTTCCCTTCTGGGGAGGGGAGAGGTGTTAACAGAGAGCGTCTGTCCAGGATTTAGTGGCCGGCCCAGCCCTAAACCACGACACCCATCCCATTAGCCCACCCATAAAAATGCCCATCTTCCCTGTTTTTCACTTCTGCTGACAGAAGAGGGAGGTGAGTAAGGGAACTGAGTAGATTTTCCCACAAAGCTGTACCCTCTCGGTGTGGAGGACAAAGAATACCTTGCAGATGGCTTGGTAATACTAACATGAATCACAGTTGGGCAGAAAAATCGCTTGCTAAATTTACTTCCCCATCAGCATTCCTGAATCATAAATCAAGGCAGTTGGTGCCGCTAAAAGAGCAAGAGAGCCATTAATGGCAAAACCCAAAGAAAGTCGTTATATTCATAATCTAGAACACTGACACTGCTTCAGACGTGCCCAAAAAGTGAACGCACCAGGCCAGTGCTACAATGGGACACGACAGATTTGGGTAAACATAAGCCATCTGGTGACATAGGCAAATGCAGTCATCATCCTATTTTGACCTTATAAACAAAAGAAATGTTCTGATGTGGGAAGCGTAAATTAACATAATAAGGAGGTGATATTATAAATTACATAAATTTGCTAGAGCTTAGAGCTTTTGGAGAAGTGTATTTGTCATGCAGCTGTGGCCATTTTCATCGTGTTGTGTTTGCTAATCAACCCTTTAGGTGTTGATTATCACAACTAAAACCCTCACTTCCCTCCAAACACTGGACGTCAACTGTAGTGGTTTTTATGAAAAAAGTATATACATGCATACTTATATACACTGTATTTTCTCTTTTCTGTTAGCAAGTCACAGGTAATATCAGAGATTGCCCATCTATTCGAAAGGACACTGCTTGTGTGCTTCTGTGTCACACTTCCCAGAACTCAACTCATTCCGCATCTGGAATATTGCGTCCAGTTCTGGGCCCCTCAGTTCAAGAAGGACAGGGAACTGCTGGAGAGAGTCCAGCGTAGGGCTACAAAGATGATCAAGGGAGTGGAGCATCTCCCTTATGTGGAAAGGCTGAGGGAGCTGGGTCTCTTTAGTTTGCAGAAGAGGAGACTGAGGGGAGACCTCATTCATGGTTATAAATATTTAAAGGGTGAGTGTCACAAGGATGGAGCCAGGCTCTTCTCGGTGACAAACAATGATAAGACAAGGGGTAACGGACACAAACTGGAACACAGGAGGTTCCACTTCAATTGGAGAAGAAACTTCTTCTCAGTGAGGGTGACAGAGCACTGGACCAGGCTGCCCAGAGAGGTTGTGGAGTCTCCTTCTCTGCAGACATTCAAAACCCGCCTGGACGCCTTCCTGTGTAACCTCATCTGGGTGTTCCTGCTCCGGCAGGGGGATTGGACTGGATGAGCTTTTGAGGTCCCTTCCAATCCCTAACGTTCTGTGATTCTGTGATTCAAAATCATGTTTTAACTTTAGCCTGGTGCCAGAAAGAATTTCTGCATCTGCGTGTTGTGTTCAGAGTAAAAGGCATAAAAAAATGAGATCCAAAATTATCAGGAAAGACAGAATTTGGAAGAGGTATCACTTAGCTCAGGCAAGATTTTCCTGGTTGACTCTGTGCTTTTCAACCCTTTGGACAAATAGCTTGGATCAAGGAATGCTGCACATAAAAATACATCATTTAGCTTTGGGAAGAACTGGTTTATCTGGCAGAGCTAACTAATCAGGCATCCACCCACATTAAAGCATCTGTGAGGCTCCAACCCATGTTGCCCATGGAGACATTGCAGTGGTGTTGGAGTGGTATTAAATCTGAGTTTAAAAGCCTTGCTGGCCCTGCTGGCTCCGCTCAGGACCAGTTCAAGCATTTGGGTAACTATGGCAGAATTAATTCATAACACACCCTCAGATAAATGAGAGTTAGGCAGAAAAAAAATCAGAGAGAATTGCTAAAATTTAGAAGCAAACAGCAAACAGTGAGGTAAATTTGCTAAAATTGGCAAACAAAAAGCAGATCTCTCTTTCACCGATGATGTGATTCAGCAATAACTTCCCACTCGGAGCACGTACACAGATTTACCACGTTATACCACTGCAATGATGGGCCTGAATTCATCCCATCTAAGCAGAAACACTCCAAGTCAGTGGTCTCAAACATCCTCTGACATTACTGGTGGAAGTACCTGCACCTCCAAGAGGCGATGAACCCATAGAGGCAACAGAAAAAAGCCTTTGAGTGTCCTGGAGTAGTAATCAGAGACAAAACAAAACCCAAAGGTTTACTTCTATTATTTAGTTGTTGGCAGATATTTGAACCATCCCTCTTCTCCTATTCTATCTTACATAGCTACTATTGCCTCTGACGAAATCTGCTTTCAATAGGAAGTCGTTAGCTAGGCTTCAGCAGCAGTTGGGCACTGTTATCTTTCTGCTAACAGACAAGGTAGTCTATAGTTATTTTCAGCAATATTTTGGTCAAAACAATTCCAATCTTGGTTTTTTCCTACCTCTGAAAATAGGTTTACAAGAAAAACATTGGTCTCTTTTGAGAAAAGCCTGGGTAAAGCATAAATATTGGCATATTATTCCATAAATATATGGGATTATGATAGTATTAACTACTATGGAATCAAGCACTTTGGGAAACCAATACCATATTACTGGAACCTAAGATATTATTACATCTGTCATAAGAACACAGTCCTATTTTTATATAATAAAAGAAAATCACAGAAGCCTTCTGTCCTGAATAACACTGTTCTTTGTCCTCAGTTCTCACATCTCTCTTAGGTTTTAACTGACGTATTTGATGGGACTTCCCTTATTTCTCTTACACATTTCTCTACAGGTTTCTGATCAGCTTGCCATGCAAGTCCTTATCAGTCACGGCTGTGATTCCTTTTGTTACCAAGCTCTCTCCTTTATTCCTATGGGAAAGGCCCATTGTCGGTTCATCCTGGGTAAGTATTCTGCAGTGGCTCCTACATGACTAGCTGCACAGTAAATCTAGAAAGGTTTTCCTCCTTCCTCTGATTTATTTCCAGTTTTCTGAAGTTGTCCTTCACAAAAGGATACTTTGAGTGCAGAGTATTAAATCCTTACCACTGCTGACCTACTGGGAGTGAAACCGAAATTTAAACATTTGGGATACAACAAAGGAGCAATGAATGAAGCCAAAATACCTTTCAGATCTTTGTTTCTCATTCCCAGAATATCACACAACGGAAGGGGAAAAAACCCACAGTTTTAAAATTTATAACTGTGAAGAGAAATAAATCACAATTTGCCCAGAAACCAAGCTGCTTGATAAACCAACTTTTGGATAATAGTTCTGAGCGTCTGATGTAGTTCAGTCCCTGCCCAAAGCATCTGAAGAGAAATCACTGATCAGCTATGAGGAAAGTCTTGTGTAACATCCAGATAATGCAGAACTCAGATTACAAAACATCCAGTCAAAATTTTCAGCCAGTCAAGTGAACAGGTCTGTTTGCAAAGCATCTTATTAACAGCAGCCAGAATAATAAATAAAGGTTTTATTCTCCTTTTGCTTAATTTCTTTAAGTCTGTAGACTTCTGGGTCTTATACACAGGCACAACTTCATCCACACAGAATCACAGAATCCCAGACCGTTAGGGATTGGAAGGGACCTCAAAAGCTCATCCAGTCCAATCCCCCTGCCGCAGCAGGAACACCCAGATGAGGTTACACAGGAAGGCGTCCAGGCGGGTTTTGAATGTCTCCAGAGAAGGAGACTCCACAACCTCTCTGGGCAGCAATCCCCGATACAAATACGTTATGCAGATCTACAGACCTGAGGGTCTGGTTTTACACTAATGGCAAAATAATGCTAATAGAAGAAAAAAAAACCCCTCAACATTTCAGTCTCTCATGTTTCTCAATGACTTACACAGAAAAAGAAGCCGCTGAGACAAAAATAGCTTTTCTGAATAATTCAGGGCTACGGAAGAAAAGCACACCAATAACGACATTTGCTTGTTCTTTGAATGATCATCTCTGCATGGCACTTTCCAATTTTGCTTGGTGTTTAGAAAAATTACCTAATTTTAGAAAAAAACGGGTAAATTATCCACTGTCTACGTTAAAATCTGAGATGCTTTAGTAAAAGTCAGTCTAAAACCAGATAAATTAAATCTGTTATTCGTGTATAACCTTCTGCGTGAGTACAGCTTGTTAAAAGGTGCTGTAGGTTATGGTTTCTATAAGCTTACTGATTCTAATCTCAAATTAAGCAAGTAAATAAATGAATTCACCAAATGACAAACAAAGCTCTGTGTGCATTTGACTCGTAAATACATTTGTAAAATATTTTATTAACAGCAGGTGGCAACCTTTGAAAATTAGACTGCAGCAGCATGGTTTTACTTCTAAATATATAAATGAAAAACATTTCAGGACTGGTTTTATAAGCAGAAGCCGGCTGGTCTGAATGTCTGCTCATTGAGAAGGTTCACATCAACCTCCCCTTAGTGCTGTGCTTCTATAAAGTCTGCATTAACAGTGGAAATTTCAGCTTGTTTAGGAATCCAATACAAATCCTAACTTGTTCTGCTTTTCAAATAATGAATGTTTTGTTAAAATTAAAGAGATCACTTGAGAAGTTAAATTCCGTTAACTTCTCCAGTATAGTAGTGGAATTCTTAACTACAAGAAGTCTTTTTGCTGCTCTTCAAATACAATGAGATTCACTTTTCTCGTGTGCTCCAAACACCTTGAAAACTGTTCTTTGATGCCTGTCAAGGGATAAATACGCTGCCTACGAAAATGTGGGCTCGATAACATAAAATTCACATCTGCTACGTTTCCCCTTCTCTGACCCAAAGCATCCATTGCCATTTAAGTCCTCTCTCTGACTAGCAGAGAGCACAGCCATCGCCATATCCACAAGGCAGAGAGATTGCTACATTGATTTTTGCTGCTTCCAGGCTTGCAGTTCAGAACACATAATTTCCCAGGTGAATGGCTAAGACATCCTACGCTACTTACACCTTATTTTGTTACCTTACACCTATCCAACAACGTATTCTTTTACTTTAGCACAATGATGTCTATACCATCTGGACTATGACCAGATTCACCAGCTGTGGTAAGGAGGGCAAAGTAAAATGCCTTGCAAAGAAATATATTTAAGCATTATATTATAACAGGAAAGATGTGTCGTTTTCATTTGAAATTACTTTCCTTTTTATAAAATAGTGCTCATGTATTCATTTGTTCTATACGGTACAGTAAGGTTCACTTTTTCCCTTATATTTACTGCACCGAAATCTACCCCAAATGTATTACAAAGGTGTCTCTTGTTCGCTGGATGAAAGCAATTCCATGATTTACCAAACGAGCCCTGATGTTCGGAGAAACAGTGCATTGAGAGAGACTTTCTGTAGCAAATCATCACTGCTCCAAATAATGTAGGCATACCTAGGCAGTGAAATATTTTTTCTGATAACTTTCTGTGCTGTGGCACTTCGATTTATTTAAAACATGATGCATTGCTCATATATCCAGCAGTGCTAGTTTACAACTAGCTACATAAACACAACTCTACTGAGAAAAACAGCAGCGACTTGTCTAAAGCAAAGCCAGACACGGCTCTTTATGGCTATTACACTATGAGCATTGGTCTTGTCTCCTAGAGATGACCATTAAAGTACACCATATTGCAGTGCAGATAAGAGTAGTGATTATATTTGCATCTTACCGGGACATCTCTGTTCACTGCACCTTCTCACTTCCTCCCCGGTTCCTTCACACTGTTGCCCAGTCACGGCAGCACCCTGACAGATCCTGATCCTCCTCTCCCAGCCACCATCACAGGATTTGGAGCAGCCGCTCCAGTGGCCCCACTGGTTCCACTGGCCATTTGCTGTTTGGAAAAATACAGTTACAGTGGCGACATAATGACAGTCATAAAGGAGGATGTATAGGTTATTCTCTACTTGGCTAAGAGAAGAAAGCCCCCCAGATGCAATTAAGAGTGACAGAAGTGGTAGATGTAGGTGCACAGAAGACGGGGAAGTCTCTACTTGGCTCCTAAATGTGGGGCTGTCATCTGAACGCCTTGCATTCTGAGAGAAAATAAAAAGAATTGGTGCACATTAACTTACACTGAAACTGCAAAAGAGACATTATCTCTTTTGTATATTTTTTTTTCCATATACTTGCACAGTGCTGTTGTGTGGTAATGATACACATTTACAAGGTGCATAATGACCCTTTAAAAATCTAAATAAAACCAATTTTTCATGTGATATTTTAGGAGCTTGATTTTTACATGCTCTGACAGTGCAAATTAGGCTTAAAAGTAGGTATAAATATAATTTACCCACTCTGGAAGGCTGCTTTTTTTACTGCCAGAGGATCGTGAAGTAGTTTAGTGTAAAAGGGAATCAGTTCAGAGACATTCACTTTCTAGCTTTGCAAAGTTTTTTTAGGCCTCGAGCATATCTTGCTAAAACTGTTGAATGTCCTCTAAATGGCGATAAAACCGAAAAGCTGACATGCAGTCCATCATGCAGTCTTTCTGGACATACTCTTTAGCTTTTTATCGCCAGATGCCTCATCAAATAAAAAGGACTGAGGCCCCAGGCCTCTCTCTGGAGGCAGCTGCCGTTTTGCAGCCCCTGCCTGAGGCAGCCCTGGGGTCTGTGGGCATATTCCCAGTTCCCAGCTCAGAGCTACCGGCAAGATGGGCCCTGGAGTCTCTCCTAAGCAGGAGAGGCACAGCTGCGTGTCCCCACACCAGTAGGTACTCACCCGTGCACTCAGGGTTATAGCACTCCCGGCTCTCAGCCCAGGGCCCTCGGCACTCGGAGCCGCCGTGGGCCGCCGCCGAAAACCCCGCTGCTGGGTGCCATTGGAGCAGGTCACCGAGCACTGGCTCCACGAACTCCACTCCTGCCACTGTCCGTCGACTGCCGCGGCAGCACAAAAGAGATGGACACAGCAGAGTTACCATCTGAGCCGGGCAGGGGGTGTTCAACTTAGGCCTGAACACAGCGCCTCGGACTGGGTCTACCCTGAAGATGCGTGACTTCTTACAGCAATCAAACACCATTATGAGCTACTTAAAAATCATTTAAAAGTGCTTTCCTTTTTCTTCAGGTAAAGAATGTTTCATCTCCTCTAATTAAGACTGGTCTTGCCTTTTTAGGCAAAACTGGGGGCCAGCCTTGTATCCTGTAAACCCTTCAAAGTGATTTATTACAGCTGTGGCAATTGCTCAGATAGGTCAGGTTACAGGATCATTGCTCCTGACTGAGAAATCAGGGCTCTTTAGTTGAACAGGAAAAGGAGAGCAGGAGTTATCACTTTGCCTCATATACAGACTCTGTTCTCTGCACTTATAATGCTGAATATACTTTAATCATTCATCTTCCCTGTAAGGTTAACGATGCCAGCTTCTCAACATTCTTTTAAGATAAAATGGAGGAGGACAGACGTGGTCTCTCTTCCCCCTCAGGTCTGCTTCTGTGTACATTGCATCATCTTTTTTTCTGAATTTGTCAGGTTGAATTTTCAAGCAATATAGATATGGTGACCGGTTCTGCATTTATTATTTTGTATTAGCCCATACATTTCAGTTTGGAAAAATATTCGCAAGAGCGAAGTTATAGGGGTATTATTTTTAATTTCATCTATCAGAAAGCTTCTTGAGGGAAATGAAAATATTAAAAACCAAAATAATAAAAAATTATAAACCAATTAAGTTTCCATACAAGTGAAGATTCATATGGTCTGTAATACATAATAAGAACAGACAGTATTTCTAAAAACTAGTAAGCATTCTGAAATGTGTTATTACTGATTGTGCTAACTCAGTGTCCTGTGTTCCTGCAGACTTCAGCAATCATCAGTTCCTTGCTGCACCCAGTAAAAACTCAAAATGTAGGTTGCAGTATAACTTTGATTAATAATCTTCCTTCACAACCTGATTCCATAACTACTACTGCTATAAAAGCACCACTGCTGAAAACGAGTAACTTCACTTGGCTTACTTGCCAACCCCTGATTTCAAGATTCCTCTAAAGGAGAATTGCATTAGCAGCTTCCTAAGTTGGTGGTGTTAATAATTAAAATAGGAAGCAGAATATTTAAGTTAGTGATTTAACATACTGTCTCTGTATGGGTGCACCACTGTTCAGGGAAATGTGGAGGTGAACTATTTTACTGTTGTCTGCCAGAAAGCACAGAACATTTCTAACAGTTCAAAGATACTATCTGTATCTCCAATTCCCAGGATCTCAGCAACCAGTGAATTAAAGGAAGAGAGTTTTTGAGGCCCTCTCCTAAAGTTCTATATTAAATATTCTCTGTAATGCCTGGTTGTGAACCACTTCTCAGTACAGATGTCTCTCAAGCTATGAAGCTGCACCCTGATAATTTATTCAGCAGAAAATGGAAATCTTTCCAAACATGGAAGCTCGTTGCACTCATTAATCATAAAAGCTTTATGTGAGGAGGAAAACATTATGGAAATTACATTTCAATGCACCCTCTTCAGTTTTATTCATTGCTGTATAGTATTCTTTAGGGTGGAAAAGATCGAATCAATTAATATAGTGTCTTTGGAGAAAGCTCATTCCGTGGCTTCTCATATATATTTCATACATCTCCCTCCTTTATTGAGGGAAATTCGTGAGTTTTCTCTTACAGAAATACTGTTAAAAGACTAAAGAATTCAACATGAAGATCCCCTTATAAAACTGCACATCCAAATTACAGCAAATCTCAACATTCAGCAAAGACTTAAACTGTTACTTTTAAATGTAACCAGTATGTGGCTTCCTCTGGTGAAAGTCATTCATGTCCAAATGACTGTTCAAAATCCAGGATTCTCAAATCACTGCTTCTTTTGACAGATTAGGTGTAATACCTTTTGTGTTTCCTTGCAGTACTGAAGTGAACTGAACGCACTCATTTCTTCTCCGCTACTTTTATTTGGCATTTCTGTTATTGTCAACTGTGCTTCATGCTCATATATCGTGTTAATTACTTTTGTGTAGGCACATGTAAAATGGCACAGCTGCCAACTTGGCCAAAATCTGGATTAATACAAAACTTTTGCAGCTGTATTCAAGACTAAAACTTCTCCACAAATCTTTTCCTAAAGTTGGAGTATGCTTTGCTGACCAGAAGGAAAGCAAAGTTCAGGTTTAGTAAAAATCTAAGAAATTGAGTCTTAATTCTGAAGCACTAAGTTCCATTTTTAAACTTCATCTCATAAAACAACCAATGAAATGTCCATCAACCCTTTTCAGGAAGAGCTCTGGTCACGGAGAATCTATTTGCAGCAGTGTTGTGAACTGTGGCTATCTTCACAATGTCAGACAGACCTCTTGAAGGAAACTTCTCACACTGCAGCAACCTGATACTTTTTAAATACCTAATTATTAGAATGAGTTAAGTAATCACATATATAATCTTCTTCGTGGTTATTGAACTCATTGTAATACTTAGGCATTATACACATGTATATACACTCCTATACATATATATGTGTATATGTATATATATATAGACACACAGTGAAAATTTTTGTTACAATTAATCATAACATACGGACAAAAATTTAAAAATCTATCTTGAAATAATAGATTATATTTTTTTTAGCTAGTTTCAGTTTCACTGAATGGAAGGTTTAACATGAAGCCCAAGCATTGTTTACTTGGTTAGGGGTAGTTTTTCTGAAAGTAAAACTTGGTTAGGGGTAGCTTTTCTGAAAGTAGTTTAGCAGGGAACTTGCAGAAATAAGGCACTTACTTAAAATTCTTACCATAAGGGCTTAACTGGGATTCAAATAATGACCTAGCTTGCGTCAGTCTTTCTTTCTGCACACATGTAAATAATATCCGTTTTGAATAAATTAATAACAATCAAAATTTTATACTTTCCCAAATAGGTTTTTTTTTGGTACAATGAATAAATAACTACAGTGAAACATCCAAGCAAACATAATTCAAATAGATATGGTGGACACAAACTGTGTGACCTCTGAAAGTCCACCTTTAAGCCACACTCAGGATCTTGCTTGCCATTTGGTTCTCCGAGACCTATCCTGAATCAAGATTTCCTACACAACATGCAGGGTGAATATCTTGAAGAAACTAATTATTTCTGCTTCTGCAATATCTCGAACAGAGCTACCATGCTGATTATATCCTTTAATCACTACAGTCAGAATTATGAACAATATTACCCCACCTACTCACTTTGCGTAACGTCTTTCTCCTGCGTGCAAAGGGCAATGAAAGAAATCCCAAAAATACCCCCACATGAAATGCACTGTAACAAAGCAGAGAGTTGCTGTATGAGCTCACCGGGGCAGAGTGCAATATTGCAAGGTTTATGTTGTGTTTCGGGTCCGTCACAAGATCTTCCCCCATACTGGGGAGGTATACATGACCTCGTCCTAGTTCTTTGGCCTCGACCACATGTGAATGAACACAAGCTCCAAGGTGACCATTCCTCCCAAACGCCATGTACTGCAACAAACCAAACAGATTTTAACCAGAAACAGACACACAAGTAACAGAAGGATTTCAAAAGAAACGAGAGCAACGTTTTAAATGGGAATTATTTTGCCAACGTCAAGGAAATCAGTCCATATGTAACCTTTAGCATTGGCAAAGAAATCCTTTATAAAAATTAAATGATCTATTTCAAAAGCACGTTTTCTCTAAAATATATTTAACTTTGAGCCATTTAAACAAATCCCACTACCACATTTTCATTTCTTTCATTCTTTTAAGAAAGATGGCTTCCCTTTTCGAGTTAGTTACGATATCTTTGGTGCCTGACTTGAGATACGGTTTAATGTCCCTGATTTTCAGGTCTTTGTGAAAATCAGGTGTACACTTCACATCTCAAAGCCACTCTAAAAACTTGAAGCAATCAAAATTAAGCTTTCTTTTGAAAATATAGCAATAAATGCAAGAATTTCTTGCTGTGTCGCCATCATAAATTGGGGCTGTTATCTTACAGTTGTTTCACTTGTTCTAACTCTGGTGGCAACCAGAGCACGTGTGCTTAATTAGCCCCCTCAAAAAATTCCAACACCACATAAGCAAAAGAGGTTTGTGCTATTTCCTTACAAGACCACATTCATTGATTTAGCGTACACAGTAATACATGCACGAATCTATCTTCAAAAAGTCTTCACTCAGCATACTTCAAACACGTTCAGAGCGCACAGTAAATTACAAACACATACCGATAGTTTTATTTACAAGAGTTTAACAAAATTAATAGAAAGTATCATAGAAGATGCATCTTTCTCTACCTTAATTGTTTTCCACTGTAGGAGAAACTAATATACAACATCCACAGGAGGTTATATACCATATACGGTCCCTTTGCAGAAACAATTTGAGGTAAATTTTCAGAACGTTCTCTAATACATTATAGTTAAGCATGTATTGGTAAGACAGTGCCATTGGTAAAACAGCTCCTTATAAATTGAAAAACACTGCAAAACAAACCCTAGGTTTTTTTCTTAAGTTTAAATCAAAGCAGCTGCACAGGTTGAAATTAGGCTGTGTGAGAAGAGGAATGTAGTCATGAGAACTGTAGTAACGCTAGGCTTTTAAGAAATATCCAAAAGCTTGGTACCAGACTGAGCATCACACTCAGTATTATAATACTCTGTATTTCTGCAACTCTGGGTGTTTGCAGGGTGTCTGGAGGGTGAAATAATGCACGACATCTCAGTGTATCACTGGTAATGGTTCACAACATTAGAGCAGAAATGGTTTGTCCTCACTTTTTGTCATGACTGTGAAAGGACTTCTCATGTATGTGTTTCCTTTGCCCTGCAGGCACGTATCACCTGCCCAGTTCCTACAAATAAACCCCTTCTCTTGTAGGGATCAGAATAACATTTCCCGAGGTGCAATTCAGGTGCCTGCGGTACAGAAGGAGGTTCAGCTCCCTGGCATCTTATCACAAAACCATCAGTGAGCTCAAGGGCAATTCTGTGTGTAGATAAGTTCTATTGCATTTCATTAAAAGTAAGGGGAATTGTCATTTCGGATGCAATGTTGAGGTCAAAAGTTTGATAGCTAACTTCTGAGAAATTGTGTCTGACTAAAAATGTCAAGCTTTCTTTAGGGAGGATTTTAACCCACTGGATAACAGCTCAATCGATGAAAGGTTCTTTAGTTGGTCCTGTCCAAGTGGTCAAAAAGCACAATAATTATTCAATTTCCTACATGGCTAGCTTTATTAAAATTTTCGTATTCTAAATCTCATATCCATCTGCATTATATTAGAAAAAAACCAAAACCAAAACAAACCGAAAACCCTCAGGAACATTCCAGATAATGTTAAAGTGACAGATTTTAGTCCAGTTATTTTAGAAAACTTGATCAACTGCGACATTTTGGCCAAAACCAGGAAACATAACTCTTCTAAAACTGGCAAACTGATGACTCTATCTGCATACATTCCCCTATGTTTCATCTTTTCTCAATGGGTACTACGCTTTAACAGCTACTCGGATCCAGCCAGACGATCTGAAGACTTTTTTCTCATTGGCAAAGTATTGGATTCTGAATCCAGACATATCTCTAAGGCTCGATTTTTTTTTTAATCATATGAGAATAATTAATGAGAAACCAATTTGTCAGATCAGATTCCAAACAGTAGTAAGCAATAGCAAGGATATAATTTAATCCTCTGATACCACAACGTTTGATCAAGATGCTCAGGTAGAAAAAGAACTTAAAAAAGCACAAAATTAGCAAATAAAAATTAATCCACATTTGAAAAAGATTATTCTGTAAAAAATAGTAAGTTAGCAAGGTCTTGACACTATGTAGACAGAAGCTGAGGTTTTTCAGGGTACCTATGAGTTAAGCCTATTGTTTATTTTGCAGCTTAGTTTTGATGCTGTCAAAATGTTGAAAGTTAGTTGTTTTCATTTAAGAATGACAAATTCATGTGCTCAGCGGCGCTTTAAAGATGCTGTTCTGAGCCAAAAGGTTGTATATCTCTTCTGGCAAAACAGACTGCATGTTAGCAGCAACCCAGAATAATTCTTTTGTGATTTTGGATCTGAACGTAAGCCAAAACAAAATGTTTCACTTTGGGTGGACTCAGACTTACAGCCGCCTCTGTTTGTGCTTTAAAATTGTGTTCAAATTCATCTTTCGTGACAAATTTTAGCTCATGAAGTAAGAATTTCACATTACCTTCTTGTATGTATAGGCTTGTCTTTCTGAAACTAGCAGATAACGAACAGAGTCAAGGGCAGAAAAGGCATAACACTAAGAAAACCTCCCGTGTCAGCAGACATATATCAAGGAGAATTAATCTGCTCAGTGCATCACAGAAGCGTCCAGTATTATCCAGATCAGCCTTAAAAGAACATCTTAATTTAAAAATTCTTACCTTACAATATTTTTTTTTCTAATATGTCATTTGCATTTTCTTTCTTTAATACAAAAAATGCAAAGAACCCTATAACGTCTGATGAATTATAGCCAGATGAGCTATGCCAAATTACACCAGATGGAGAGCTGGCCCACAGAGGAGTAACTGTTTTCTATAACACAGTTTCAGATGCGAGATTCATTACCTGGGACAAAAAATACTCCGATTATTGCCAACTTATCTGTCAAAACCATTGCTAGCACGATGACTTTGGATTACTGCAAAGTGTCGTTCCCTTCTCTCTGCCACTTGGTGAAGCTGATCATGTTGAAGGGAACACCCACAGTGTTCACAACACACGACTGCTGTGAAGTGGGAGGAGGTGTGAGGCCATGCTGGCCTCCATCCTACAAGCATATTCTGGGGATGTTTTTATTGGGCTTTAAATGCTTTTGATTTGTTCAGCTTTGAACTGAACAGATATTGGAAAGCTATTGATGAAGGCCATTGATGTTTCATTGGAAGTGGTATCATAGTTTGATACGGCTGAATTAACTGCATCTAAGCTGCATTAAAGGAATTCTAGTAGAAAGTTTGTCTGCACAAATTTATACTCACTTAAGTGCTATGGTTTCCTTTAGTATAGATTAAATTATCCAGTCAAAAGTCTTCTTTAAATTTGGAATATGTAAACTTAGCAAACTTTCTGACAGCTGCCCTCTAACCTTCATGTTTGAGCCATGCAGCTACCTTCCTTCTGCAGTCTCTCATTCTAATGATAACCTAAGGTTTCCTTACTCTTATTTTTTTCCTCTCACGTGGAGGCCTGAACTTCCAGAGTACATGTTACTAACAATAAATCTACAAGAATTTAAAAAAGATAGGGCCAATTTCTCTGTGATGATTTTGTTAGTGTACCAGGCAAGCACAAATTGTATCAAAATGTGCAACGTTTCAGCGATATTGGCTAAAATACATTGACATGAGCCCTGAGGAAAAAAAGGGAGATAAGTAAAGCAGTCTCAGCATATCACAGCAGCCAAAAGACAGCTTTTGAGAAAACCAATGTTTGAAATGGTTTAGGGTATTCCTGCTGCTGCCATGTCTTGCTTTACCCATAAACCTGAAAATGCTGAGCTTCAGCTGAATTTTGTGGCAAAATTTGTTGAGGCAATGGAAGAGGAGAAATAGAAACTAATGGAGATGATATACAGGCATGAAAATCCCATGTTTCTTTCTCCTTGAAGTTTTAGCTGTGTTAGAAATGATCCACTAAGCTGAAATGGATCAGTGGCCCTGCAGTAATGGATCCTGAGATGTCCTTGATCACAAAAGAACCAGTAACAACTTGGTTTTGTCGCCCACTACGCTGCACTTTTCTAGAAGGTTCTTGTTTCCCAAGACAAAATGAATTACCTAATGGACTCTGGCCCCTGAAATAGTATTGGTCTGGAACAAATATAAAGAAACCCCAAAAATATGTAACTAATTGTTCCTTCATTATTTTACTTGAGTTACCAGGAGCAGTATTTTGAAATTTAAGATTTTATTTCAATATTAATACATATATAGATAATATATAGAGAGAGATGAAATGATGAAACTGGTGAATCCCATTCTCAAAATTTTCCCGAGCAGCGAGATCTCAGAGAGATGTATTTCCTAACATTCCAGGGAGTATCCTGGCCACTAAAGAGTGTCTGTGAAGGTCATAGATGAAATTACTCTGTAAGCCTTGCACTAGGATTTGCAAGCTTAACAGGTTCCTTTGAAGCTTGTGGATAAATGCTTCAAGTAGGCCATTCTGCATCCTTTTTACTTTGAAGGGGCAACTTTTTTATAAGGAAACATTATACCAGCTCTCAAAACACCTCCCCTCCCTTTTAATAATAATTTAAATACATAATGGAGGTTTTGTATTTGTAGATTACAAGGAGAGATCGCTGTTATAATTTTGTACGTTTACTGCTCCTAGTTTATCACAGAATCACAGAATCGCTCGGTTGGAAAAGACCTCTGAGATCATCATGTCCAACCGTTCCTGTCTACCCACTAAACCATATCCCTAAGTACCTCATCTACCCGCTCTTTAAATACATCCAGGGATGGTGACTCCACCACCTCCCTGGGCAGCCTGTTCCAGCTTCTGACGACCCTCTAAGTAAAGAACTTCCTCCTTATCTCTAACCTGAACCTCCCTTATTTTATTTATGCTCTACAATGTAAAATCTTGCTGTGTTAACAGAGTCCAAAAGCTGTATGGGATGAGTGGTACAGGTCTGGGTTCACAGGCCAGATCCCGGCTATGTAAGTTTGGATTGTTTTCTCAAATGTGTGTTTTAATTACAATAGAGTACAAACGATGTGTTTTGTCATGCATGGACCAGGGATAATCCTGAACTATGCAGTTCTCTGAGTCAGGACACGCAATATAATGAGGATATTTAGGCTAATAATTAAAGGGATGCTTGAAAAACTAATGGAGCTGTGTCTAGGAAAAGCACATTTCTAAATTGCTAATCTTGCACGCTGCCACACAGTAGTGACCCTGTAGGAAGGCAGAGACCAACGTAAATTAATAAGGTTATTGTAATTATGTGAAACAACATGCAAGATTAAGCCCAGAAGACTGACTATTTAGGAAAGGTAACTCATGATACATAAGGATTATGAGAATCAGCTGTTAGTGATCTGAAAAGGAAAATATCTTGGCCGTATCACTGCTATCCACTGAGAACTGGAAGCCATTGCTCACACCAAGTGGGAGTTCATGAGTAAGGAAAGAGCTCGTTTATGACCTGAGAAATATGGAGCAGTCTTCTGGTGAGAACGTTGTGTAGAAATTTGCTAGGCAATGTGATTTTTAGGAATTAACTTTTTTCCCAGTTTACTGTGACAGCAAAGTAATTATCTTCACTTGGGCATTACATGGATTTTTCTTTTGCTTTCATTCCTTATTAGAGAGAACGAAGATAAAATCCTGTAAAATTAGGTGATTTAAATGCCTTGCCTCTTCCTGGGTAATACAAAATGAGCAAGGAAGCAGGCAGAACTGCATCTCGCTGTGAGAGCTGGACTGTGTGTTTTCATGTTCATACTTCGTGCAGTTTCAAAGGAACTTTTACCTTTGATTGTTTGGAAGGTTTGTTCTTTTATTTCACACTTCTCTCTTTTAACTTCTTTTATTTATACTTTCAAGTTGCGAGTTCCTTTTCAATGTGTCCCACCTCTGGCAGAATGTGAGCTAGCCTCACCTTTTTAGAAATAGTTGCTACTTTTTGTATGGAGACACTTCAAGTGATCGAATTCAACCCTGCCTGGGGGCTTCTATCCTGAAATATTAGGAAATCCCACATGAACTGTTTACCTCAAGCACAGCAGTAAAGCATTAGGTGCCCAGCGCAGTTCTTACCACTGTGATGTTTTATCTAGATGCAATCTTTTAAGTTGATTTCCACTACAGAGGTTAATGCTTATAATGCTGGTGCACAAGCTCTGATGGGATCACATATGCACCTCCCGTTGGATATTTTTCAACACACACTAACAACATGGGAGTTTGATTCTACATATTACTCCTCATCGAGATGAAGTCCAGGGGACTCTCAGTGTATGACAATTTAGTTTACTTCAAAATTGGAGGGAGCTTCCCCAGAAGCTGAAGGTGGCTCCTCACTCGCTGGATCAAATGTTACAGAGAGCCAAGGAATTTGTGCATCTAAAGGGGGAATTTGTGCATCTTTTTTTTTTTTGTATTTCAGACACAGCAGAAGAAAATGAATGTAGCCAGAAGACATATGCCTTCCCTTTTGCTTCCCATCCCAGATTAATCAGATCCACAGGTAGAGTCTAAATAAATGAGAAGCGCCCTTTCAGCGACTAACTGGAACACGCCTGTCTCTTCTCCTTAGCGTATCACTACTGCTGAACTCCAGCTGTGGCCAGACCTCTGAGACAAAAGGAGTTGGAAAACTGGGATGCAAGTTACTGATGACCTTTACTTGATGTCAGATGTAAGAGAGCCACTTCTTGTCTGATCGTTCCTCCTTTAATGGGGAGCTGCTGCCCTTTCTTGCCAGAGCAATGTAAAGGGAGGTCCGTGAAGACTTTACTGTGCAGAGAACATTGCCTGGCCCATTGCCTAGAAGACAGCACTCTAAATGGCAAAGCATCTGCAGTGCCGAATAGTATCTGTTAAGTTAACCCACCCTGTAAATCAGCTTCTTCATATATTGATGGTCTGGAGGTTTTCCCTAGTTTGTGTTTTTTACTCACCCTGTAACTTCTCTTTTCTGAGTGAAAATCAGAATATAGACTTTTTTAAAAAGATCTGAAACTGTCAGAAAAAATAGAGACCCTTATTCCATATCTTGGCTGTTCAGAAAGTAAAAATAACAACCTACATAACAAAATTTCACAGCTGAACAGAATTACACTTCTCTGCTCTCATTGAAATGAATGTTAAAAAT